>NC_066549.1:5699419-5941919 GCF_024679095.1 Eriocheir sinensis | reverse complement strand
TAGTATTCAATAGGCCAACACCTTGACGTGGCGAACAGGCTTGGGTGCTGCAGTAATCTATTAAGCCATGATAGACAGGCGCGTCATCCTGTCAAGGCCTATTAGGGGCGGCCTGCACAAGTATGCTCCCTCCCACAACGCAATAAGCTAGCAATGGAGGAGGGTATCAGGACACCTCTCCTCCCGAAACTGACCTCTCTTTCGGCCACCTCTTTTGTTTATTTTTTTAGGAGCAGCGAGTAGCGGGCTTTTTTTTATTATTGTTTCCTTTGTTGTAAAAAAAAAAAATGGGGTTCTATACAGTTATCTCCCTTTTTAACATGAACAGACGTATAGGTAGATAGATAGACGGATGGATTTCTCTTACAGTAAAGGAGGCAGCTCTAGGGCATAACATAACAAAAAACAATAAAAGCCCGCTAATCACTGCTCCTGTAGAGAAAATAGAACGGGAGGCCAACAAGAGAGAGCGTCAGTTTCGGATGGAGATACGTTTTGATACTCCCCTCCTGAAAGAGTTCAAGTCCCAGGCAGGAGGAAATACAGACAAAGGAAGGTAGATAGATAGATAAACAGATAGATAAAGATAGATAGATAGACCCACACACCCTAATACCTGGGTACACCTGAGGAAACCTTTCATCGGTAAACTGCAGACACCCTTATGCTGGATCTGCCCTCTGTCCCTGGAAAGTCACATCAGCTATTTCTAAGGGCCAAAGAGGGGGTCAATCGGGATCTAATGAGTGTTTCTTTGGGTTCACGGTACAGAGGAAGGGCCAGACTACCACCAGGGTCATAAAACTACCCCTGGAAATGCCCACAACTCCTACGAAAGTCTTGTGAACTTGGACCACGAAACGTTTTAAAACCACGCTGCGCCCCCAACACTCACGCAAGATATCAGAGTCCCCCTTCACACTGTGCCGACTCTGGGCCACGACAACCCAGCGACTTTTAATCCCCCTTCACACCGTGCCGACTCAGCATCCGGCGATCGTTTCTAGACCTCTTTCCGACCATGCGCGACCCTTTCACATCAATAGTTCACACCCAAGACTTCGTGTACCCTCGAGTCGTGGGTTGTCGTGGCCCAGAGGCGTTGCAAGTGCTGTCAGTCGTGTCCCAGTTTTCGTTTCCCTTTTGATATTTTCGCTCTCAGTTTTTTTAAATTCAAAGAAGCATGTATTTGTAAGTCATTGGCAGTAATATGAGACAAGACTGCCCGGAGTGAATGAAAATCGATAATGGCCGCCCACGCTCCACATTCTTTATTTATATCGTATTTAGCAGCTGGCCAACTTTTTTTTTTTACAGCAAAGGAAACAGTCCAAGGGCGTTATAAAAAAAATAATGAAAAAAAAAGCCCGCTACTTACTGCTCCTCAATAGAGTACATAGGAGTGGCCAAAAAGAGAGATCAATTTCGGGAGGAGTCATGTCATATTCATTATCCGTCTGATATTTACATTACCCAGCTTTAGAGAGAGATACATGCTTTATTAAGTCATTTCCAGCAGCATGAAACATTTAAGTGCTCAGCGAACTAAAAACGAAAATGGCGGACGCTGCACACTGCCGTCCACGCTCGGTTACTGCTGCTTTTTCTTCTTGTTGTTGCTGTTGTTCTTGTCTTGTCCCTTGTGTCCGAATGTTTCTCAGTCTTCGCCATTTTTATATTACAGAGAGCTGTGTGGCGTCCATTTGGGGAAGGTGAAAATATAATGTGATTCTTGGGTTACTCGTGTTTTGAGTTATTTTTAGTCTTCTGCTTTACTTACATAATCATAATCCGCTATTGACTCTGTATCCTATAAAAAGGACTTCCCTGTGGTTGGATTGCAAATTATTCCTTTATACAAACATGATCAGTCTTCACACCAGGAGCAAAGCTATGCTGCGCGCGCTATGCCGTCACGTGGCTTTCTGTCGCTTCCGTTATTTTCAATGAGACTATTCACACCGGATGCGAAGCTCACTCGCTCACAGAGCTTCGCGTCCAGTGTGAATAGTCTGATTGAGAACAACGGAAGCGACTAAAAGCCACGTGGCGGCATAGCGCGCGTATAGTCCGGCAAATCTTAAGTGGCGGCTCTGACGTAGACAGCCCGCTAGACACTGGTGCTATCTCTCCAACTGACCTCGCACACCGTGCCTCTCACACCCTTCTCTCTCTCTCTCTCTCCCCATGTCTCTCTCTTTCTCTCTTACTCTAGTATAAAAACAAATATGTTTTTTATGATTGACTCTCTATCTGTGAGTGAATACAAAGAAATCTGAACAATACTTGGCAGTGTTGCCACCGCGGCGTTGTCAGCTCAACTCAACCCAACACACCGCAGTTGCCAGTTGCTCTGCCTGCTTTAATTATCGCATTTCTGCTATTTTTTTATGTGTGTCTGCCATCTGCCATACAATGTCAGCTATATGGCATAATTATGATAAAATATGGAGACTGTACCTATATATGGAATGCCAGGACCGTCAAGCAAATTCTGATGTGAGTCATCCAGGTGAGTGGTGAGGTTCCGCTGGGGATGGCCAGGGAGTGGGGAAGGAGTGGTCGCTAAGAACAATAAAATATTACACTTTGACCTTATTTCCACACCACCTAAGGGGTAAAGAGTCTTGGTGCGTCGTTTTTAAAGAGGTTTATTATTATTATTATTATTATTATTATTATTATTATTATTATTATTATTATTATTATTATTATTATTATTATTATTATTATTATTATTATTATTATGCATTGTCGTGCACCATACTCCCCGAATCGAGTATACCCCCACTTTTCTCACACACACACACACACACACACACACACACACACATACACAGAGAGAGAGAGAAGGGTGTGAGAGACACGGTGTGCGAGGTCAGTTGGAGACGCGGCAACAGTGTCTAGCGGGCTGTCTACGTCAGAGCCGCCACTTAAGATTTGCCGGACTATAGCAAAGCTTTGCTTCCGGTGTGAACAAGTTTTATGTTGGCAATTTGGTCAAGTCGGCAAAGCGTGTCTCCCCAACTGTGCCGAGTTACAGAAGTTGTCGCCTTTTTTATCATTTATTTATTTATTCATTTATTCATTCATTTAATAATATCACTAACACATTGGTTTATGTAATTGTCTATTCATTCATGACGGTAAAGTTATGTCTTCAGCTACAGTAATGTTCATAGCTATATTTTTTGTTGCCGCATGAAGACAATATCAAATACTTCCTACGAGATGGGAAAGTACAAATCCACATACAAAGGTTAAGGAACACTTCTGCCACGTGCCAGACGCTTACTGAATGTAGCAGATTTCTCACCCACGTCTTTCTTTTTCCAGGCCCGCGAGCCAATGAGGTGACAGCGATGGGGACATTCCAGAAGTTCTGCCTCCGGTGGAACAACCACACAACAAACCTGCTGGGCACTCTTGGCCACATCCTCGCCTCTGAACAGCACTCAGACGTAACGCTATGCTGCCAAGGTGAGAAGGTGACACGAATATTTCTGTCAAAGGCTACGTTTTTATTTTATTTTTTTTATTTTTTATACGTGGTGTACGCCTATATCGCCGGTAGGCTTTCTTGAGGGGCCTGGATGGTAGTCGGCCCCAGCTCGTCATGGCGCAGGCAGGTGTTTATAGTGGCGCCATCTTCTCTTTATTGGTTGTCATGTCTTGTTCACCTGGAGGTCTTTCTTATTAGATTGTCAGAGGAAAATGTCCTGGATTGAATAGCAAAGTCTGGATAGCCACAACACTTACTATTTTGGAATACATATGAAGGATGTTTTGCTAGAGGGTGAATATGTCTGTTTCAAAAGCACTTATCAGCCCTGCACGATTTAACAGCACTGGAGTGGTTTTCTCTACTATGATAAAATGAGAAATAAAACCTTGTGTCATAATATAGAGAAGTGAAGGTGCAGTTTCCCCCATGTTATAGTGTTGATGATTCTGACAATTTAAAATAAGAAAAATTCATGAGAACACAGAAATGGCCGTCCATGTTGCATATATAAATTTTCAAGTTGCTGTACTACCTCTCCAAATGTGCGCTTGTTCAAAGTGTGAATGTGTATAAAAAATGATCATCAGTATACAGTGAACAGCAAAGGCCTCTGTATAACTTTATGAATAACAAAGCTGTTTATTTTTATAACTATGAAGTGTTTCTCAGCTCCAAATATGCTGTTCATAGAAGAGACAGATTGAATGAATGGAAGTAATGTGTATATTCTTATTAGTAAAGACTTAATTATTTATTATTGACGGTCAAATGGCATGTTAACTGATTACTGTGAGTGTCTTAGTTGCAAATTAATGACTCTACATATGCACTATTAGTCTACCTTTGCATATTCCATTCATACACTAAGCAAAGGAATGGCCTCAGCCTGAAGTGAGTTGGAAAGATTCTCAAAGTTGAACCAATCAAATACTCTTGTGTGGCCGCCTCAACTTCAGCAAAATCTGTTGTTGCCTTCCAGCAGCTGTTTCAAGCTTATCAAACTATTACTTCACTCGGCATGTTTCGAAGACAGTTGGAAAAAGAGGGTCACACAGTCACTCGGGGCTTCATCTCATCACCACCAAAAGTGATCTGAAAACTGAAGCCTTGATCCATTTTTTCCTTCATGGGAGTTGTTGCCCTGATCATATACAGCATCAATGGCTGTTGCCTTCATTGCTGCTACAACAACTGGTGAGCAGTAACCCAAAGATGTTAGAGAAATCTGTTTATTGGCTCCTTTTAACCATTAACTGTTATTGTTATTTGTGAGGGAAATTGTTATCAGATTATTTAAAGGTGCATCAAAATCTATCATAAAAAAAGTTTCATTCAGAAAATTGTGAATGACCTTTAATGAAAATTACCAAACATTTTGCCCATGGAGCAAGGTCAGTGGATGAGTTTGGTGAGACATAGAGCAGTGAAGCAAGGATACCAATACATTTGTGAGCATCAAAAGTATGAGTACATTTTGGTTGTTCATGTTGTGGTGCAACGGCAAGTGTGTGCAGTGACGACAAGCACCACCTGTCCAGATATAATTTCTTAGCATGGTTGTTGTTTTTTCAAGAGCTGTATTTTCATAACTTATCGATCTCTATAGGAGAGGATAATACAAAGATAAGAAAAAAATATAGTTTAGGCTGGCATGTTTGTGTCTTGGCTGGCACGATGGAAGGTTGTGATGATGAAAATTATGATAGACATACGTTTTTATGTTACAGATACTTCATCCATTTTATTACTTGTCTTGCAGGTGAAGTTTGGCGGCTACACAAGCTGGTGTTGTGTGCATCGAGTAGCCACTTTGAGAAGCTCCTCGGTGCACTCCCTCCCGGCAATTCTCCCATAGTAGTGCTGGATGGCCCTCACCCTCAGGATGTCGCCTCTCTGATACATTTCATTTACCACGGAGAAGTGAACGTTGACCAGGAGAACCTTACATCTCTTCTCAGAACAGCAGAGAGCCTCAAGATCAAAGGCTTAGCAGAAGTTTCATCAGTAACAAGCAGTGGTGAGCCTAAAGGTCACAGTGATGATGAATGCCAAAGACAGTTTAACAGAGGAAGGTCAAGGATTGCCACTTGTCACTCTACACCAATCTATGGCCTCGGTGCTGAATATCCAACAGGAATGTATGGATTTATTCCACAGCCTTTGTCTCCCCATAATCAAGTACCTGACCCCTTAGAGCGAGACCCGTCACCTCTGAACCTCTCCTTCAATGGTTCTCTCAAAAACATTCACGATGAAACTCCTCAGGAAAGACAAGAGAGGCGAAACCGCCTTGATGACCTCCTCTATGCTGCCACCGAGCGCAGCAAGAAGGAGGAAAGAAGAGAGGCGCGTCGGGAGGCGCGTGAGGCAGCCCTTCGTGAGGCTGCATCAGTCCGTGAGGCATCGGTGATAGTTCCACAGGAGCTGCCCGTCACCCCGCCAGCAAAGCGTGCCAGAACAAGTGATATACCTCGAGGCTCTACTCTCCCTGCCCATCAAGCTTTCCATATTCCTCTAGTGAACTTGAGCATTCCTACCGCTGGATCAACCTCAGTCATAACAACTCAGAATCTGTCCACACAGACCTCCTATCCTCCGCAAGATGTCTTACCTCTTGAGAAGGCGCCCAGTGTTATCCAGAGCTCAGATGTTCAACACGAGCAACATGACAGTCAAGATGTTGATTCCTCCTCAGAGAAGTCTCTTTGCAAAACTGAAAAGCCTGAGGAGCCTAGGTAAGGAGAGAGAGAGAGAGAGAGAGAGAGAGAGAGAGAGAGAGAGAGAGAGAGAGAGAGAGAGAGAGAGAGAGAGAGAGAGAGAGAAACCACACACACACACACACACAAACACACACACACACACACACACACACACACACACACACACACACACACACACTACACAGAATCCATTGTTTTAGAAACTGAATTTATTAGTTATACAATATATTTTCATCATATATTTGTAAGAATCAATAACTGACTGGAAAGTTCAGATTCATTCACATTTTACCTTTTTCCTATTTGTAGTGACATGAACATTACGGAAGAAACTGCTCTGAATAGTGACGAGAGTGACACCCAAAGTGCCCCCGAGACCACCAGTGAAGCAGCGACGGCTCTGGCCCCACAGGCGGCAGTGCCCTCCACCACCACCGCCGCCACACAAGTGGGCTCAACCTTCAGTGTGGATGGTGTCAGCCAGACGCCTTCCTGCATATCCACCGTCGTTCCAAATCCAGCTCACAGCAGTGCAAATGGTCCTGTAAATACTCCTCCATCAGAGCCCAGCGAGGAGAAGGTGACGCCGTATTACCACAGCATCTTGCAGCAAGTTGCAGAAGGAAATACAAGTGGAGAAGCCACGTCTTCAAATGCTCAAAGAGTCACCATAAATATGCGGACCTTCAAGGTGTGTATTTTGTTGATTTGAAAATGCAGAGTTTGTTTATTAGGCCTGGAAAGAGGTGGATTTAAAGCCTCATCAGCTCTGCCTCCTGCTGACAGTCTTCAATCTCCTGGTGTCTGCCACAATGTTGCTTCCCTTATTATCTGTAATCACTACTGTCATATCGTCACCCTCATAAATAATCGTCTAAGTCATTTTTCAGTGATTTCCAGGTTTTTGTTTACATCAATTTTTCAACATGTGACTCCCGTTTCTGTATAGTTGCCTTCTTCATTCAGGGTTCGAGTGTTCTAGAATTGGCCTTTTCATTTCTGCCTAAATCTTAAGCCAAATGAGATAATGACAGTTCTTTTCTGATTTCCTGTAAAGTAGAAAATAATGATTAGGCAGTCTGTTTATGAAGGTGGCAATATGCTAACTGTTCTTTTAAACTTTCTAGCTGCATGCCCTTACTTACCCTATGGCCCAAGATTTTCTACGCAAATTCATCCCTATGGTGTCCAACTTCCTAGTGCAAGAGTTAACGAGTATCTCCATTCTCTCATCCTTTCACTGGTAACTCTGGAGCAGCCTTCCTTCTCTGTATTTCATCCTTTTTATGACTCAAACTCTTTCCTGAGCTGAGTATCAAGAAACCCCCTTATCCTAAATTGATAACTCTTTGGCATCTTTTATTGCCCCTAATTGCCTTGGAAACCTACTCCCTGTTGGTCCTCTGATCACAGCCTCATTTCCTAACTGTCCTGTCATTCTTATGCAGCCTCTGAGTCCACTGACGAGGTGGTACTTTCAGTATTATGCTTCAGCTTGGTGGGGAAACCTAAGGCTATACTTCCTTACAAATAAAACTGTAATTATATTTCAAAAAGAGATCAACACACAAGAAGAACTTGTTTGCAGCTCTCTGCCTTAGCCAGGACTGCCAGCCGCTGCCTTCAACATTCCAGTGTTATCTTGTCTTCCATCCCACATCTTTAGTCCACTGCTGGCAGCACATAGGGAGGCTGTTCAGGAAACTTGCTTTGCTTGTTTCTACAAACAATAACTTCATGGAATGATGCATCTTGGCAAATTCATCAGTACCAATAAGACAAGCAATGCAATTCAGTGGCTGTCATGAGCACATCTCTGACATCATTTGTCTTGTGACATCTTTTGGAAGGAATCTTTACCATTGGGAAATAAGTTTTCACTATCATTTGGAGCTAGACCGCCAAGAGAAGCAGCATACTTCATTCAGATAAATCTATCTTCTTCAATGATCAGTTTCTTCAGTGATGTTTGCATTTTGGTTTTAAAACTTGTGACGCCAGACTGAAGAATTCATATTGATGCTGTATTGATGTTCATCGTGAAAAGGAGAGTGGGGGAGACTTTTCCTTTGGCTGTATCTAAAGCATGATTTTAGGAAAACAGAGTGAGGATCTAATCTGTCATTCAGTGTGTGTACGTAGTGTTGATGAGGGCGCAGGCTGCAGAGGAGGTGCTACCTTACTAATGTTGTTAAGCAGAATAACTTAGAAAATTCAAACACATTCATTTGTGTACATTTGTATTATTTATGTAATTGTACAAGTATATGTGCAAACATTTATTATAATTAATATGTATTATAATTATGTTCCTTACTATTCTTTGAACAGGAGGAATGGCGAAGACAGCTGCTGGTCGATTATGACACACGAACCAACATGAGCATCTGCATGCTGTGCTTTACAACCTTCAAGTCTTATGATGGACCAAGGAAAAACACCTACGTCAAACACGCCAAACGCTTCCACCCGTCTTTAGAAGAATACTCCGAACAGGAAAGAGATCTCATCATTAACATGTATGAAAAGTATCACAAGTATGACGTGGACATGCAAAAAGAAGTGAACAAGTCTTACAGGTCAGTAGTGTGATTTGTTAGTGCTTTGTGAGCTAAGAACTACATGTGTATTTATATAAAAAAATGTCTTTTTCACAATACCTGAGGGAAGATGCATTACATGTTTGAGCTACTCTGTAATGATGTAACTTACATGGAAATCAATTCTGTCAAAGCCTTTAAGAGCCCAGAATGCTTTATAGTGCAGCCTAATAAGCACGTTTCTTGATTCTTAATCTTTCCTCCATGGGCTTTTCACCATGCACAGACAGCATCTTCTTTGCTCCTCTGTAATCATTCCTGGATGTGCCAAATCTCTCCAATCTATTTTCATAACTACCATTGTACATTTTGTTTGCAGTACAGACATTCAATATAAATATTAATTTAACCAGATGGATTCTAGACCAAAGACTTTCATTCTGCATTTTGTCATAAATGTTAACCATATTTTGGCTTTACAGAGCTGCAAATGCTATCGTTGCCTTGGGTAAAAAAGGAGCCAAGCATTGTGATATAACCACTGAAGCAACATGTGCCAATGACCTCAGCATCAAGGCGGCCCCGGACGGAGACGGACCCGAGGAGAGTAAAGAAACTTCGGAAGCATCCAGCCAGAAAGACGAAGAATCCCTGTGCATCTCAGGTACTAATACGATCACTCAGGTTTTAAAATTTACTCTTTGGCTAGTTTATTCTGGCTAGTTTGTAATCAGCTTATCATGAAATGTTTTATACACTTCTTACATTATGATTTTTTTTCAATGCCCTGCCTCTTGAAATATTATGATAAGGAACAAATATTATTTTATAGCCACATCCTACATCTTCAGGGTTGGCTGAGTTATGTAACATTTTATTCTGCATGCAAACGTTGTGTCCACTGTAGTCCCGGCCGTTTCTGGGTCACTAAAATGGTAACTTACAAACGGTTAGTCATGTGTTCTCCACGGCTCCCAGAGTGTGCCGGTAACAGTACTGGAGCAGACATGTTTGTCCATCCAGATTTTGCTGATTTTTTTTTATAAAATTGATTAATTTACCTTTATGGATGGATTTCTGACAATGATGGCTGTGACAGTGCATGGAGGCCCTGTGTCCCACCACAGTGAACCTCTGTAATGTTACACAATCAAAAGAAAAACAAAAAAATAATATCACTCATTGGTCTCCTAAGAAATCATTTTGGTGTAAAAGAATGGATTCATATTTTTTGCATAATATTTATACTTAATTTATTTTATGCATTATATCTTTATGTTGAAGTAAGATTTGTTCCAACATCTCTGAACTAATTTCAGGTAAAAGTCGATCACACACACCTGAAAGTGACGTCAGCCTTGAGCCCAGTGAAAGAAATCCAGAAACCTTTGAAAACGAAGATGCCAGAGAAAATGCCAAGAACAACAATGTCTCCACCACACAGCTGCCCAAGAGGACCTCCATGACCATGAGAGGTAAAGCCGCAGCCTCAGCCACGACAGTCACCGTGTAGGCCCCCAGCATATCATGACCCCTTTGTTGCTTTCATTCACAGCATATCGGTGTTGGGATACTTCTTAGATAACTGACAGTATCCAACGTGGTACAAAGGGAGAGTGAAGAAATGTAACAATATTCTGATCTCTTTATTTTGCATGCAAAATTTAAGACCACTTATCAAATGTTGGGTGTCTGAGATGAACTGGAGTGTATATTTGACCACCTGAGGATTTCAGCTCCGTGTGAATTTCTCCTCAGTACTCGCATTGAAAAGAAGATACTTTAAACAGAAAAATGTGATATTATATGGGATTTGGTGAAAAAAATTTTTACCCTAAGTCATTACATGATTAATAATAGAAATTAAAATGTTTTTACATGCAAATTATAAGATTTGTTTCTGCAGATGCATATTTATGATATATATCATCAAACTAATATGATTGTTTTACCAAATTCTTTACTATATACACATGCAAATTTCCCTCTAGAAATATGCATATTTTTCATTAAAGTTTTCATAAAGCTGCATGATTAGATTCAAACTTTCTGAGTACAAAGAAAATTTTGTGTAGATGCTGTTACATACATGTTATTTAAGTTTTCCAATAATGACTCATAATTTAAGTTCTGTAATTTGTTATTGTTATTGTCAGTAACATGCTTACTGAAGTATCTTCCAGCATAGCAAAAGTGCATCTGAGATCCCATTTCTTTACAAATGTATATTAGTACAACAGGAACCTGAAAAATAGAGGAGTAGGAGCCGTAATACCCACGAGGGTTGTTGTGCGTGCTCCTCACTGGTAATTATATCACATGCTGAACCTGTGAATGCAATTAATGTACATGTGTCCTCCAGAAGATCAGCTGTCAACATTGTAAGAACAGATAAATCATGCAACACTAATGAAGTGCTATCAAAGTTAGTAACACATTGTATGATCTGTTTTTGTTCTCTCATGAGCCATTGATGTGATGTTGTAGATGTAACATACTTAACCTGGCCACAGATCTACTTTTATTGTGTTCATTGGATAAATACCATCATGAATGCACCCCAGCTCTGCAGCCTCTTTCAGTTTGAGGAACATGACATATCCAGATTACAAAGGAAAACAATGCAGTCTGTGGGTGTTTTTATCAGCGAACAGATACAGGAGCCATCCACAGGGTTCACAAATTTAATATTCATCTAAGCAAAGAATACTGTAACATTTTTGCATTTTTCTCATGAAATGACTTAGTAAAATCTACCAATGCTTTCCAAGGTAGCTGTTTGCCATGGGGACGAGGATGTGAAAGTTTGTGCCATGTTAAGTACATTAGACTGCCTGAAAACGGCCATATCAGTACGTGATCACCATATCAGCCTGCGCCGGCACCCTGGCCGTGCCGGGGCAGGTAAATTAGACTACATGTGTTATGTTGCATAATTCCATTGTTGTTGGATTATTCCAGTGACTTTCCAAAACCATGCCATTCTTTTATTATAATGGAGTTGTCTTTCACTAACTTTTGAGAATATATAATGCTGTATATTTTTTTGCTTGCCAGTTTATTCCAGAATGTATTATAGGTTATATACTTTATGCACATAATCCGTGGCCAAAAGTTGACTTTACTTAATTGTGCCAAATATGAAATAAGTTTATTTTTTGTTTATAGTAGTGACAGTAGTTAAGGAAACCTTTAAATATTTCTGTTAATATTGCCAAGTAATTTATTAATATGTAAAATCATTTAACCATCATCATTGCATATATTTCCCATTTCATAGCATCATATCATTGTACATTTGTTTTCTTATACACAGAACAATAGTTAATATCCTATAAAATATATTATGCAAATACCAAAACACTGCACTCACACCCTTCAAGCTTTTCTTCATGAATTATATATGTATATATATATACTTCAGAATATTTATGTATTTTTTGTAGGAAACGTTAAGTAACGGAACTAAATAAGGGAAGTGTTCGTGATACTATATTTACTTATTTTATAATACTTTTGTGATTTATGTTTTTAAAGTTGATTATATTTACCGTATGCTTTGTATGAATCGTACACCTGCAGGTATTGAAAGGTTCCCTCATTAGACCGACATTATTTACCAACTATAGTTTGTCTTCTCATATATCATTACAAGTGGAAATCACCAGTACAAGTTATAACGGAGAACAGTTGACAGGAATGAATCAACAGCGAGTTCCACGATGAAATACTTAGGACGGGACTGAGACCGCATTTTTTACTCATGTGTAAATTTTTTCTCTCCTTAGAAAATATTAATCACTTAGGATGCAAACTAAAAATCAAAGGATGTATTACTAAGGAATTACTAATCACATATCAACACTGGGAAGAACAGTATACTTTGAAGGGGTTTCCCAATATTTCCTGTGCATATCAAGTTACAATGAACCACAACTTTCTTATCCTGCTCTGCATCATATCACTTCCGCTTCACCAGCATGTGTTAAAAAGGGTCTGCTGTCAAGATTTGTAAGGGGTCAAAATCATTTATATATATAACTTGATACAGTATTTCATAATTCCTAAAAACTGCTAGTGATAGAAGAGCACATATATTCAAATTATTTATACTAAAATATAAAAGTTTTCCTGCCATTCTTTCATCTTTGGTATCAGTCCATTTATCACTATGACTTCTTATTCAAAAGATGTAAGCAATCCACCCATTAGTATAGTTTTGAGGAAGAGTTCTTTACAGTCTGTGTGTTAACAGTCTTGACTTATCACATACATAATTAAGTTTGGACTTTTGAGGATGCACTGATACATCTTATAATTACATATCCTGAAAAGAGCATCATCATAGTGTTGAGAGTAATTACTGTATTTACTGTTTAAGAAGTCTGAAGCCCTGCGTGTTCCATGGAGCAGCATAACTTCCATCATGAATGTCCTTCATCTAATCATTTTTAGCATATCAATTTCACACAAAGCTTCCAATTATGAGTGATAAGTGTTGTGTACATATTTCTAATATAACTGTAGTTGAAATCATCATAAAGGAAAACCAACAGTAACTATTTATGAGAAAAAAAACAGTGTAAGAGCAGCATTGTTTATGTAGTTTATGAATCTGCTTCGCTCACACTACAAAATTTCCTCAGCTTTTGTGAGCAGCAAAACTGTAATGCATCCAAAGCTTTAACGTAGGTTACTCACTCCATGAATGTGGTTATTTAAACATGCTGAGGCAGTGGCAGCCAATAGGTCACTTTTTTGTTGTCTGAGCTTACCACTGAAAAAGGAGTTGCCCGATGGATACAAGAGACTAGCCATTGTAAGGAACAGAGAAGTCCATTACTGTTGCTATTAGATATAACACTCTTGAGGTTTTTATTTATCTAGATTAAATGTTTTGCATCAAAGTGGCTAAACAGAAACTAATAAAATTCTGTATATTATTGTCTCACTGTTTTTATGGTAAGATATTGATGATGGCATATCATGTGGATAAACAAATGTCAGACAGGTTCTTTCTATTCATTAGTGATGATTATATAAATTTTGTAATCTTTTTGTTCTCAGGACTACAGTCAAAAAAGAGTTGGCTGGCTGGTGGTCATGAAAGAAAGAACAGTTTTAGCTGTCCTAATGACTGCATATCTATTCAGTTCTCTCCTAATATTTAAAAAAAAATATTGTTGTGTTCAATTTAGAAACTGCCCTACCCTAATGTGATGTCATCAAACAACTTGCTCATTGCTTATTCAAGAGTGATTTTATGTGGCAATACAAGGCATTCCCAAGAGTGAACAGTACGTCACCTTTATTGCTTATTCAAGAGTGATTTTATGTGGCAATACAAGGCATTCCCAAGAGTGAACAGTACGTCACCTTTATTGAGACATACACTATAGCTGCCTCTTGCATCAGTGTATATCTCCATCACCTCAGCTCTTGAGCCTGTGGTGGGTAAGGACCCATTAACCCGAGACAAAATGACAATGTGACATCTGGGTTACTAAAGTTTCCCTTCCCCAGGTTTCCCCAGGTACCCATTTATCGATCGGCCTAAAAGGGAGAGTGAACACCACTTGAGTGGCCTGTGAGGCTGCTGCCAAGGCTGGGATCAAATCCTGGCCCATGGATTTAAAGCTTGGCATGCTAACCACTACACCACAGAGCACTTATATGATGATAAATGTGACATATAGCAAATTATTACGTATAGCAAGGCAGTTATAATGAGTTCAGTGAAGGAGCATCATAGATATGATCATCCACTTAATGCCATTTGTACTAGGGTTGAAAGTTCATTCTTGTATTTGTGACTATGATGCAGATTTTTATACGCTGAGTGACTTCATAGGTAATGAATGTATAAATCTGCAGATGTTAGACATTTCTTTAAATCAAAACAGTGAAGCCAATCAAAACGTGAAATGAATTTTTCATGAACCGGAACCCTCATCGCTACCCAAATGATTTGAATCTGAATTTTAAAATTAATGTCATTAAAAAGGTAAAGGTACAAAACCTTGAAGTACAAGGATCTTTATCCTGTAGACTGGAAATAGTCTGCCACAACTGGTTTTCAATGAAAACATGAGAAACATCTCTAAACATTTGTTGGAAAAATAAATTAATGAATATACATTTGGTTATGTCAAATTTTCATCCCGGAACAAGGATGCATTTTTATTAATTGCATGTGACACATTTAGTTTATTAAAGATTTAGATGATAGATTGGTGGGCAGCAAAACATGAGTACCATTTTATGACCAGGTCCATCTCCTCCACTCATGAATATATAAACAATATCAAATGATTAAAAAAAAAAAAAAAGCTGCAGAACAAAGTTTGCAGTTTGATGCAAAAAAGTTACAATATATTACCATACCCAAACTTTTATAAAGAGAAAAAAGAACTTTCTATAATTCCTGCCACTTAATTGCCTCAGCAGCAAATAACCACACAGAGCACGTCATGCTGCATGGCTGCAAACTGTCCCCAGCCTTCTGCCAGTAACTTAGCATGTTACTTCATATGGGCTCTGTGTTTAACACACACACACACACACACACACACACACACACACACACACATACACACACACACACACACACACACACACACACACACACTAACAATTAACAAATATTTATCAGTGGAAGTCATTGTAGAAGCATGTTGATGATGTAGATGCTGGAGATGTCTTACAATCTCTATAATGTTTTGGTGAACACTAATTTAGCACTGACGATAAGTTTTTCAATTAGTGGAGCATACGCAGAACGTCCAAGTATTTTTGGCTGACATCACTGTTTGTGATTGTGAAGTTTGTATGCATAGTAATGAGACATGTTCTTGACTTTATGTTGATAGGTAATAATACGAGTGACTTTGCTGCATCAGTCACTCGTCATACACCCGGCATCCTGCACATCCCACACTCTGTGTGTTATAGACTTCCATCATTCCACTCACTCTGCTGTAGAATAGTCAGGGAACAACAGATAATACAGATATATAAATATGTATAGCAGTTTGTATGTACAGTACATTCAATGTACAAGTTTGGTTTTCCTCTTAGTATATTGTAATTTATGCATAATGAAAATGTAGAGGCTACTTACTTTAGAAAATACTGAATACTAAACTTTGTGTGATATATAATAGCAATTATGATATTGCACATGAAATGATAAAACTCACTTTTCAATCCCTATTTTGCTAAATACTAAGTGTAGGACAAATTGTGCAACAGAAATATTCAGAATAACAGTTGTGTCACCAAAACTTTGTGGTGATGCAGTGAAGCTTTCTTATAAAATCATGACATTTTGATATGTATGCTGAGCACAGTATACCTGATTTATGTATCGTACCAAATTATACTATGCAAGTTTAGTCTACTAACATGAACGATTATGGATCAGTATCAAAACCATTTTCTTCCAACATATCTTTCCATCATTGTAGGGAGTTTTATAGTCACATTTATAAGTAGAAGTTAGAATGTAATAGGTACAATGGCTTAGGGCAATTATACATTAATTGTTTTTTCTTTTGCTTTGGAGAGAAGTATTTGTCTGGGTAAGTTTACATGCTACACAGTATATTACTGTAATATTTCCTCTTCAGAACCATGACCTGTAAAACAGTGCTAACACTTCACTGCAAATGGAACTTCTACGAAGAAATCTTGCCTTATATTTACTCTGTTTAGGATTTTGCCTTTTCTTGCAGGTGCAAGTGTAGGGGGCATAGCTAGTATGCCATTGTAATTGCATGAGTGATTGCTTATTTAATAATTGTACTGAAAACACTTTCCTATGCAGGATCTTCAAAGCAGTTATGCAAATATCATTGTTACATTCTTTTTTTAATAAAATGCACAGTAAAACTTTTAATAGCCAACTTACGGCCTATGTTTAATCTCACAGTAGACCATAAAATCTTGGACAAGATGTTCGAGAGGCTTTGTATGTATTTATACTACAGGATTTTGTTTTCTTATTGGGAGTAAAATTGAGCCGAGGACTAAAATGAAAGTTGGACATCAGCTCCTCTGTTGTTCAACACCATGTGCATTCCATGTGAAAGATTCATATCAGAGGTGGTATATAAAGTATTTTGTAAAGAATATGCAAAAATTTCTTACCTCCTAAAATTTGGTACATTATACTAAGTAAAGTCCAACCAACAACTAAGATGTGATAGTTTCCCTATTATTAAGTTCTCGCCATCCCTCCCAGGCAGGGTGCCGCGACTCAGGCCCAGTCGGAGTCTGAGGCAAGTATCCTTTAATTGCTATTAATGTTTCAAAGGGCACAGCATAAGCAATAATTATTTCAAATTTGCAATCTCCTTTACTCAGTCAGATAGAATAGCAGTATATATATATAAGTATTTAGCTGCCATATCAAAGATACATATCTTTCAATAGAATTTCTTCCTTCCATTTTTGCCATTGTTATTGATGTCAACTCATTTTCTATATTTTATATTAACTGTTAATTATGTTGGAAACACAATAATAAAGACATTAATCTATATTTCAAAGTGTTCACTACTCCAAGTCCTTAATTGGCGTTTGTGTGGTCAGAAGTCTCTGAACTTGTGCATGATAACTTCTACAAAAAAACATTAATTCATGATGCACTGGAAGAAAATGTGGTTATATCAGGGATGAGAATCTAGGAATACTGGTCTGCGATCTGAAGTACACATTGTGAACATCAATCAACACTTCAGGAAGGACCTGCAGGCACATGGATATCAACATGTTTAAAGATTAGATAAGCCGTCATGGGAGCTTCAACATATGCTGAACTTAAATCCGGCATACAATAGCTGCACACACACACACACACACACACATGCCACAACAGCAACGCATTAAACTGATCAAGTATTTCGTCCCAGGGAGGACTTGTGGCATATCAGTCGCTCTCTACAGAAAGGTATGTATGTATGTAAGCTATGTATGTGTGCATGTATGTTAAAGGTCAACAAATATGTAATATATAACCTGTTTATGCGCGCATCTATCTTTAATGGCATATGTTTGTGGGTATGCAGGCTTATTTAATAATCATACATGCAAGTATTCAATCATTTTATCCCAGTAATACCTTTATATAACTTTTTTTAACTACGAGTCTCTTTGGTAGTTTGAAGCACCGCCTGTTTCAGCTCGGTGGCGGCGTCGACACTGCTTCGAACCGCCAAGGAGTTCGAGTCGACTAATCACCCAGACGCTTAAGCCTCTTTTTGGTAGTGCTCGGGCCGTCTTTCTACACTCCTTGGTGGTGATGGACACGGCGAGGGACGTAGGGGACGGTGGTGACTTCGAGGCGGCGGTGATGGTGAGTACCTACTTCTGACAAGGATCGTCTTATTAAATTGTGAGCCCAGTCGGTATCCTTGTACTTGCGTAGTTAGACAATAGTTGGATATTGGCGGCTATAGGACCGTATTATAAGTCGAATACGAGAAGTTTCGGGTTATAGGGGTCTTCGTGGTGCAGTGGTTAACATACTCGGCTCACAACCAAGAGAGCCCGGGTTCGATTCCCGGGCGGAGTGGAAAAATTTGGGCGGCTTTTCCGATACCCTACGCCCCTGTCCACCCAGCAGTGAATGGGTACCAGGTATTAAATAAGTGGTGTCAAGAATTAAGGGGGTCAAAAATCTCAAAGAAATGTCAAATAAGTGGTGTCAAGAAGGGGGTCAAAAAACTCAGAAATGTCAAATAAGTGGTGTCAAGCAGGGGGTAAAAAAACTCAAAGAAATGTCAAATAAGTGGTGTCAAGAAGGGGGTCAAAAAACTCAGAAATGTCAAATAAGTGGTGTCAAGGAGGGGGTCAAAAAACTCAAAGAAATGTCAAATAAGTGGTGTCAAGAAGGGGGTCAAAAAACTCAAAGAAATGTCAAATAAATGGTGTCAAGCAGGGGTCAAACACGTCAAATAACTCAAAGAAGTGTCAAATAAGTGGTGTCAAGCAGGGGGTCAAACACGTCAAAAAACTCAGAAATGTCAAGTAAGTGGTGTCAAGCAGGGGGTCAAACACGTCAAAAAACTCAGAAATGTCAAATAAGTGGTGTCAAGCAAGGGGTCAAACACGTCAAAAAACTCAGAAATGTCAAATAAGTGGTGTCAAGCAGGGGGTCAAACACGTCAAATAACTCAAAGAAATGTCAGATATGTGGCGTCAAGCAGGGGTCAAACACGTCAAAAAACTCAAAGAAATGTCAAATAAGTGGTGTCAAGAAGGGGGTCAAAAAACTCAAAGAAATGTCAAATAAGTGGTGGCAAGGAGGGGGTCAAACACGTCAAAAAACTCAAAGAAATGTCAAATAAGTGGTGTCAAGCAGGGGGTCAAACACGTCAAATAACTCAAAGAAATGTCAAATAAGTGGTGGCAAGCAGGGGGTCAAACACGTCAAATAACTCAAAGAAATGTCAAATAAGTGGTGTCAAGAAGGGGGTCAAACACGTCAAATAACTCAAAGAAATGTCAAATAAGTGGTGTCAAGCAGGGGTCAAACACGTCAAATAACTCAAACAAATGTCAAATAAGTGGTGTCAAATAGATGTTTAAAGAGGAAGTCAAAGTCGGTGCCGCGTCCCCACCTCCGAACGAACGTTACCAGATTGTCGTACTCGGAGCACCATACATATCGGTTTCTGCTCCCATAACTATTGCCAAGAAACAGAAACAATTGACCATCAAGACGTTAACTCTATACCAAGCCAGTTACTGCGGTGGAAGGGACAGTTTTGGGGTTGTAAATCACTCAAATCAGCAAACATAAAAGGTGGAGTACGATAACCTGGCACCGTTGCTCCGGACAGTGCACAACAATGGCAGACGTGGGCACGCCCCAGCGGCCCGCCCGGGCAGGGAAACAGCCGCCCAAGGAGTCCGTGAGTGCCTTATTATATCGAGACCATCATTTTCCTGCACAGTTTAAGGAGGGCTCGAAGTGGGAAGCGCTAGATCAAGGTGGACGGTGCTGGGGATGGTTTCTCGGACCCTCCAGCCACCGCCTCCCCCAAACAATCCTTCATGTAGATAGATAAATGATGATAGATAATGCACAGTAATGATAGATAGTGCACAGTAATGATAGTTTAAAAAGGGCTCGTGTGGATAGTTTCTCTGACCCTGCAGCCCCCAAACAATCCTTCACATAGATAGATAAATGGTAATAGATAATGCACAGTAATGATAGATAATGCACAAAAATGATAGATAGTGCACAGTAATGATAGTTTAAAAAGGGCTCGTGTGGATAGTTTCTCTGACCCTCCAGCCACCGCCTCCCCCAAACAATCCTTCACGTAGATAGATAAATGGTAATAGATAATGCACAGTAATGATAGATAGTGCACAAAAATGATAGATAGTGCACAGTAATGATAGTTTAAAAAGGGCTCGTGGGGATGGTTTCTCGGACCCTTCAGTTACCGCCTGCCCCAAACAATCCTTCACGTAGAAAGATAAATGGTAATAGATAATGCACAGTAATGATAGATAATGCTAAAAAATGATAGTGCACAATAATGATAGTTTAAAATGGGCTTGAAGTGGGAAGCGCTAGATCAAGGTGGAAGGTGCCGAGGATGGTTTCTCTGACCCTCCAGCCACTGCCCCCTTCAAAGAATCCTTCATGTACTCAGATACTCACAGATGATGTCTTGGAAGAGGCCTAAGCCTGTGGTTCCAGCTCAAAAGTCTGGTTCTCAATGTTCTCTATGTTGGCTACGTGTGGCGGTTATGTGTGCTCTATAGTTAAATCGTAGATCCTCGCCCTCCCACACGTTATCAATGCTTGATTCAAATTTTAGCACTGTTTTGGCATTTACCACCCAATTTCAGTTTTCAATAAAAATCAAATTTATTGGGTCCCTATCGCAAACTCAGTGAATCGCAAACTTGAAACTCACAATCCTGGAGACAGTACTGTATTTGCATTCTTTTATGTTTTATTGAAGAAAAGATGCATTTTCAAACATTACTCTAAAATAATGATGCATACCATTTGTGATATTTACATTTGTTTTTCCAACTGAATTAATTTCTTCACCTCCCCCAAGAGCGGCCTGTTGATGTCAGTGATCCGGACCCTGTCAGCTAGCGAGAGTAATGAACAGCGGGACCGAGAGAAGGCCAGGCTGGAGAGAGAGTACCGCAAGAGTGACCAGCGACTCGACCAGCTCATCACCAGCCAGGACCAGTCCCTCAAGGATGTCATGCAAGTGTGTGTGTGGGTGTTCTTAGTTGTATTTTTGCAGGATTGAGTATGTATGTGTGTGCATATATATTTAGTTGTACACAGGATTTGGGTTCTTCTCTTTTTATCCTATCACTACATCTTCTCTCCAGCTTTACTTAAAAGTTGTGGATGTTCCTTGCCTGCACTGCCTCCATATCCAGTTCCTTTTCAACATCAATTCTAGTATATATAAAAAAACTAGATTTCTTGGGATTATTACCACATGACATATTCTACCTTTACCTTTAGTTAAAAGATCCTCTCTGTCCACATTTTCTAGTCCACTTACTGCCTGAAACATAATTCTGTTCTCCTCTCTTCCCTTCTGTCTTACTACTTTGTCACTTTCAAGAGGTCTAATGTCTTCATATGGCAGCTGTGCTAAACTTGGAGCCAATTTAGTTGTGGCTCTTTGTATCCTTTCAAGCTTTCTTTTATGCTTTTTTTCTGTAGCTATTGTGACTTAAAAACAGCTACTTACTCAAGCCTAGATCATATCATTGAAGCTATCAGTTCCCTTAGCATATCTTAGTCCTTATAATCAAAATCCACTTTCATATTTATTAGTAATCTGTGTAGTGGAAGACAAATAATATGCTGAGGAATTAAAAATGCCATGAATCTGTTACCATCTCAAAAGTATAAAAGTAACCATCCTAAGAACACCTTCACAAATAATTTTACAGCAACACCTCATGGGGTATTTGCAGATCTTTGGTGATGTGTCGGGGCGGCTAACGGAGTCCCGCAAGCGCATACGCACCATCAAGGAGAACCTAGCAGCCTGCAAGCGCCTCCTCCACTGCAAGCGTGATGAACTGAAGGAGCGTTGGCTGGAGGGAGTGGAGCACAAACATGTTATGCTCCTGCTGGAACAGATGTAAGTGCATGTGTGTGTGTGTGTGTGTATGTCCTTGTGTGTGAAGGAGAGAGAGTACATGACTGTATTTTGCTTCCTTCACCCCCTCCTTTGAGCTCTTTTTCTCTTCCTCATGTAGAGATGAGGTCCGGGACGTGGGTGAACGTGTAGGCGCCTATGTGAGCCGGAAACACTACCTGCACGCTACACAGCTACTCGTCACATCTCTCACCCGTCTCCGGACTGACCTCAAGAAAGTGGATGCTCTCAAGGATGTCAATACCGATCTACATTCCAGGAAAGAGGTTAGTCTAGGAAAACTTTAGGAGAAAGGGGAGTGGAACAAAAGTAGTACTGGTAGTTGGAATGAGAGTTAAAGGATAATAAAATAGCATGAAATATGTTACAAAGTTAGTGAAAAATTGATCATATATAGACAACTGTAAATGTGGAATGATTTAAGATATATTCCACTCAATTTTCAACTGCAGAAACTCCATGAGGCACTAATTGAGGAGGTTCACGAGCACCTGTACTGGCGATGGACGCGGGAGGTGCTGTCTCTACGGCGGCAGGGCTCGGGGCGGGACTCCTCCACCACCCTGGTCCGTGCCGGCTCCGACCGTGTCAGTGCCACCACTAAGGCAGACAAGGCTCGGAAAAACCTCCTGGAAATGATGACTTCTCCAGGCAAGACCAGGTGAGTGGTGCAGAGTATGGGGCAGACCATCACCTGCAGTGGATCATGGTAATTTTGATATGTTTTACTTTTGCTGTACCGTATAGATTTGTACCTTTATATATTTTTATTGTAAATGAGACAAACCAAGGACTAAACAAGAATAAAAAAGATGCCTGTAACATGCTCCTCTCATAAAGAAATCCGATGTTCTCTGCCCAGATAGTGGTCAAACCAAACCTAAACTATATATGAATTTAAAGTTTGATTTCATAAACTGAGATTTGGAGACAAAACACCATGAATAGTTCTCTTCCTGTATAGCACAACTAGGTAAACTAGGGAAATAATCAAGGAATAACAGATATATCACACATTAGCCCTTTATTTTTCATGTTTTGACAAAGGAGAATTTCACCCAACTTTGATTTTCATTTTCTTGTTATAAACTAAAGGAGTATCTTGAAAGAGTGCGCTAAGTTGTAGGAAAAAAGTAACGTAGTATAAAGAAAGCAGTTCCAAGGTTGTTTTGTGAAAGGAGTGATGGAGAGAAGCTAACGGTAAACTCTTTAAAAAAAAAAAAGGTAGTGATTTTAACAGCATAGAGGTGAGCCTGAGTAGAAAGTTTTGTGTACAGTTTGTATTGAAAGATTACACCAAACACTTCCAAGAAAATTTATCCATTATGCAAACCTGTTTCCTTGCTTCAAAAAGAAAACTAGTAGCTAGAAATATCATCATCATCATCAGCAGCAATGGTGACCTTTTTTTCCCAGAGTCAGGTTGTGAGTCTTAATAAATTTTTGAGTAGCATGAAAAGGTAAAGAAACGTGTCAAAGAAAAACGGTTGATCTGTGAAAATATCTCAAATCCTTCACTTTTATTCTTTACCTCATTAGAGCACATGTCGTTACTACTATTTGTAACCCCAAGATCGTACACCTTTTGTCTAGTGTTACATTTTGGGTCTCCTTCCTTTTTCATTTCCATAGTAGAGTATCTCTATCTAATGACTTTTATGCTTCTGAAAGGAGTTGCCAGATCCTTTTGAGCAATCAAGTTTAAGATATCGCTTATATTCATGTCAGCTCCATTGTTCATATGATGCCAATATTCACTTCACAGTAGGGATATAAAAGTGTGTGCTGTTTAATTCTACTGAAGGCCTCAATAGACACTTTGAGACCTTTTTGAAAGAAGCTGTCATCTGGAGAGGGTATTGTGACTTGTGTGGACGATTACAGAGTTTAGTTTATGTCACCATTAATAACTTCATTAATGTTAAATGTATATAAATTGTAGTACTTATGATTAGGTGAATATATTTTTGTCAAATGCTGATGAAATCTTTTGGAAGGATTGGCACTTTGGAGAGAGAAAGAGTATTTTTATTATCATCATCATTTCATCGACGCCTGCTCCTAGGAGCTCCCACCAGGGGATGGCCACGGCAGAAGAGTTTCCATCTCTCTCTATTCATACACTCCCTCCTTGCCTGCTCAAAGTTAGTTATAATTATTATTATTATTATTATTATTATTATTATTATTATTGTTATTGTTATTATTATTATTATTATTATTATTATTATTATTGTTATTGTTATTGTTATTATTATTGTCATTATTATTACCTATTATTATTCTTTTTATTGCTGTTATACTATTGTTATTACATGAACCACACCAAGAGGGAATCATAATTTTACGTCTGCCTTGCACCCTCTTCCCCATAGATGATGTTTTCTATATTTTCATCTATTTATTTATTTATTCTTGTAGAGGGCTGGGCGAGGGGGAAGCACTGCAGGAGGATGTAAGTGGCAGTGGCAACCCCGAAGACGACTCCCAGCACTTTATGGCCATCGTGGTGGAGTGCCTCGCCCTGCTGGGGAAGCTGCCGGATGCTGTGGAGGTGAGGAGGGAGCCTGTGTGTGTGTATCTACCTATTTTTATTTACCTATTTGTAGTCTACTGGGCCCGAGCTAAGCTCTAATAGTCCTGTCTCCATATCTACATTCATCCAGCCTTTCCATCATTTGTTGGACACTGCTCGCCTCCACCACCTTTTCCCGCAAGCTGTTCCATGTGTTAACACTTCTATGTGGAAAACTATACTTTTTCAAGTCGCTCAAACAGGTTCCTTTATTAAGTTTCTTCCATGTCCTCTCAGCCCCTGCATTCTCGCAGTTGAGAAGAGATCATCTCTATCCACCTCATCTGACTTATTTACCAACTTATACAGCATGATCAGATCTCCTCTCTCCCTTCTGTGTTCCAGTGTGTGTGTTTGTGTGTGTATTTGTGTGTGTGTGTGTATTTACCTACCTAGTTGTAGTTTTACAGGGCCTGGGCTTATGCTCATGTGGTCCCGTGTCGTGTGTGTGTGTGTGTGTGTGTGTGTTCACATGTGTGTGGACATGCATGCGCATATATGTAGGTGTGCATGCGTGAATATGTGTCCCAGAAATATTCTGGAGTGTTTCCATAATTTCCTAAAACATTCCCCACCTATGCAACCTACTGTATACATGTGTTCATCATGCTCAAGGAAGGAAATAGAAAGAAAGAACAAATTATAGTATTATTTATTTGCTTATATTCCATACCAATTTGACAGGTTTATCATTGAACATAAGTGAGTAAAGCTCAAAAGGCATCAAAAATGACCACAGCTCATAAAATTTAATATTGGTGCGGGGCATCCATCAACTGTTTTTGTCTGGAACCATTGTGAATATGATCACAAAAGTTTTATATCTGATCCTCAGCCTGCTTTTGCAGGAAACTATTATTATTATTATTATTATTATTATTATTATTATTATTATTATTATTATTATTATTATTATTATTATATATAAAATAGAAGTACAGTAATCTTAATATATTCATAATATATCTCCTTCACTTTGTAGACCATCAAGCGCAGAGTGCAAAAAGAGCTTGGCCTCATCATCCAAAGAACCACCCAGCAAGTGGTGGAGCACCACCCTCCCGCTCCCCCCGAGGACGACCCCGTCCCTTCCTCGGCCCCGGCAATGCTGCGCGCTGATGCCCGGGAGGCCAGGCTGTTACAGGAGCTACTGCAGGTATGCTGTCCCTCATGGAATGACCACAAAAGGAGATAGTTCGAACCAAAAATATTTATGAATTTGAAGTTTGATTTCATAAACCGAGATTTGGAGACAGAACACCATTTGTGTAGTTCTCTTGCTGTATACCACAACTAGGTAAACTTGGGAATTAATCGAGGAATAACAGATATATCACACATTAGCCCTTTATTTTTCATGTTTTGACAAAGGAGAATTTCACCCAACTTTGATTTTCTTTTTCATGTTATAAACTAAAGCAGTATCTAAATCGGCCCTCCTCTACAGGTGGTGTTTGAGCAGTTGCGGCTGGTGGCTGCAGCACACAGGTCTGTACTGGCCAGCCTCCGGTGCTCAGCAGACAAGCATGGCATTGAGGTGCAGCTGTACACCATGCCAGATGTATGGTCCAAAGTTCAGGCAGCTGTGAGTATCTCAAAACAGTAATACTTTGCATAATTTTCCACTTAAAGAATCTCAAGTCATAGTTGTTAGGGATGCACCGAAGAAATCAATCAGTTAAAATTGGTTCTTTACTTTTATAACATTAGTTTATATAAAAATAACTATGGATTGCATATAGGATTTGTATTATTTACTAGACAACCTCCCCTTGAAACTATTCCAATAGCAAGCTGCTGACCCATCAGTTTATGAATATAGTCTTGATTGTCAAGGTCAGAGTGCTAGTGGTAAGCTTTATGGGGAAGGCAATGGCATTTTTAACATCAAGGGGGATTTTTGTTTTGTTTTGGTATGATTACACAATGATGTACCATGATAGCAAATAATGGAGAGATATCATGCCATATGTGGTAAGTAAGGTTCACCACAGTGGTATCCTCCTGGCCACCTTCTCACCCCAGGAGATGGTGATGATGATACATTCAAATTTTGAATGAAGATTTTTTTTTTTTACTTCATTTGCATACTATGTCCACAGTTGCAAGTGATGGTGAGTGAATACTTGGACCTGAGTCAGCTTGGAACAGGGCAGCAGCAGGCCCCAGCAGCCTTTACTGAGGCTGCTTCTGACCTCTCCTCGTTCTTTACCAAGAAGCGCACCCCAAGGTAAGCATTCACCCAGTAATTGTAGATGTAAATGTTCCAATCAATCTGGTAGGGGTGTTGTACGAGTATGTCAGGTCACTGGTATAGCAAAAGTTTTATGAAAAATGTTTCCCTGAAATTCCACTACAGTTGTCCCTCACTTTTAGAAATTCCAGTGCTCATGGTTGTGTAATTTAGTGGATCGTCCCTAATTTTGTTTTTGTGGCACAAAAACTTTGAGAACATCATTTTCACTCAGCAGCAGTATATAACTCATATTCCAGCAAGGGAGCAGCCACTAGCAGATCTTGAGCAAGGCTCCCACTAGTCCACTATAGTCTGTTCACTTAAGCTAGATTCCTGGCGCCTAAGCAGGTTGGTAAGCTTGCAGCTGATTGGCTGCTCCGCTCTCCCACTAACACTCATGTCGGATCACATCTTGCATGCTCGAGTGAGACATGTTTCTTTATTTGACACCATCAGACTCAGCAGTGACTGTAGAATGAAGATGTATTTGAAGATGTTAAAAAAATGTTTTTAACATGTTTTATTTATGCTCACTATTTTAAACAGTTGTTCATTGACTGCAGAAATATATTATTACATGACATAGGAAAATCTCTCATGAACACGATAGTGTGATCAGAATGCAGATGAAGCTCCACATATTGAAAACACAGGGTTGTTTATAGCAACATGTCACTCACCCCAACCATCATGGGGACACTCATTTTAACATCATCATACAGGGTGTCTACATGGCCGTGATGGTTAGGCAGTGAAATGTTGTTATAAATAAAACCCACTTAATCAATGGTCAGAAACTTTAACAAAACTATAATCAATAACATGCACATAATTGTGAGTCTCGTTGAGTCCATTTGCCTTTTGTGGTGGATTTTGTATTTTCACAGGGCTCTCTGAAATGTATCCCTTGTGGAAATTGAGGGAGAACTATATACCAATATGTGATGAGTACATAATTACTTTACTTCAATTCAATCATACATATGGATGGTAGGCTATTTTGGAGTTAAATATTTATTTATCTATGATAAATTGTGGGTTATTTTGGACTGAAACATTCTTTTTTTATAATATGAATACTGTTTTATATTAGGTAAGTGTGAAGATATAAAGACTATAACTGGTTCCACTACATCATTTCAGTCCACTCTCATTTTTAGGTCCAAGCCCTATGCACTGTTCAAGTTTGAGGCATCCTATCATGCCATGACCATGAACTCTTACCTTATGGAGCAGCTGGAGCAAGCTGGTGGAAGTGACCCCCTCGATGTGTCCGTCACAGGTCAGTGCCTTGTCTACCTTCCAGAACAAAGTGATGTCTTGTGGTTATTTGGCATTATTAGTTGTTGTTAGAGATAGTCTATTGACACCTAGAATTAACTAACAAGTGTATCATTTCTGTTCTCTCCTTACCAACCACACGCACAGATGGCAATGCCCCCAGTACAGAAAGTGGAAGCAGCAAGGTGGGGAAGCGTGTCCTGGTGTGCTCCCCATCTCCTCACAACATCACGGCCATCTTCAATCCTCTGCAGCAGTTCGTCAGGGAAATAGAGGAGGCCATTGGCTGCTCTCCTGGGTAAGACATCTACTAGAGCAAATCATGAGGGTTTGTGGACATGGTATTTCTAGCACCTCCTTACTCTTATTTGCTTTGTGGGCTCCTATGGTTGATGTTTAATTCAGGATAGTTGCAAAGTTTGATATGGTACATAGTTTTTCAGAGCCTCTAACATACCTAGGTGAGCGATTATGATGTTTATATTAATGATGCAAGGGTAAGAGAAATTAGGATATTGTGCAATGTATAGAAGCCTCAATGGATAAGGAAATTGTTGATCAAAGAATTGGTATGTTCTCCATTTTCTGCTCAGATGTCCAGCAAAATTTGTGGAAGAAGCAGTATAAAAGGCACTCTCATCATCACCAAACCAGAAAGTGTAGAGTAGGGTTCTTCTGGCCATGTACTGGGTCATGAAAGTCTACATACTGGATTGCCAGTATATCTTAAATATGTTACTGAATACAAAACAGCATGAGGCACACAACTCTTAGCACTTTCAAGAGATTTCAGAGTGGGGTGTGAGGGTAATACTTGAAAAAAAATTAGGTCACAGTTTGTAGAACACCAGTGTTGAGTGTACCATTGTGCATCCCAGTTACATACCTTTAAGGAAACATGCAAAAAGCCAGAGTGCCAACATATGGTAGCTCTTGAGAATCGCTTTCTTAACCTGGTACTAGTGGGGATCATGTTTCTTAATGGTCCCTCTAAGCGAGAAAAATGAGAAAAAATCACCCCTCACACAAACCATTTCATAATATATATCGAAGCATTTGTGATCAGTTTATATATCATCTGTTTCAGGGGCTTTATATCATGGCACAAATGTGGCCTGTTGCTGCTACTGGGTTAATTTATGATTTTACCATCATCCATAAATCTATCTAACCTCTATTTGAAACTTTCATTTGTGTGCATCAGCTATGCTATTCATTAAGTTCTTCTTAACCTGAAATAACCTGAATATATCCAGTTCATCCTCCCTCACAGCTTCCATTTTTTTGTTTTTTTTCAGGACACATTGCACACTCTACGTCTTCATCACAGACTACATCAAGGATGCCTTCTTGGCCCAGTTACACATGGAGACAGCAGGTCGCCTTGAGCAGGCAACTAAGGCCTTGGACCAGTGGAAGACTGTCAAGGACCCTGCCACCTTGCGCTCTCTCAAAGTTTCTCGGCCTCTTCTGCAAGTAAGTTACCAGCTCCTTCCACTGGTCTTCCAATAGTCTGTCTGCAACATTTAAAGTAATTTGATGAATTTTATTCAAATTTATTTTATACAGTTACAGTAAGATCTCATCAGACTATTTGCAAAATAATGTCAAGATAAATAGCAAGTTTCTACATTAACGTTGGATTCTTTCAAATAGCTAATTGATTTTTTTGTGGGAAGAAAGCATTTGGTTGCATCCTGGGTAGTGTTTGTTTTTAGTCATCAGACTTGCACCATGTTTAAGGGCAAAGATACATAACTTACTTTTACTTATAAATATTGGGTCTTATTTACTGCCTAGTTAACTGAGCCTAATGAACACTTTCCTTCCCTTACTTTCAGAGCAGTCTGAGTGTATGGCAGACCATAGAGGAGCTGCGGTGGCTGCTTGGAGCGCTGCCTCTCTTCGCTGACCACTTTGTGTCCATGATGTGCAACACACTCATGAACTACAGGGAGACTTGCCAGGCAGCCTACCGGGGCATCACCCAGCCTGACTCAGAGGACAAGAGAATCATCTCGGCCACCTGGGCCAAGGACGAGGACATCAGCCGATTCCTCAGGTGGGACGGGACACTATAAAGAAAAGGAAAAAACTTACAAATGGATCTAATATAAACTCGTATAATTACCTACAAACATAGCAACACTTAAATCTCTTGCTTGTCCAAATTAGTGAGGCCAAATGGTGGGATTGGATGCCCTTCACTGCTCTTTCCCTCACCTCACCTTCCATACTGCCATGCTTACATAAAACAGTCCCTAAATATTTAAACTCAGTCACCTCCTCCATTCTCTCCTCCCCCAACCTTATCCCACACTTCGTTGTACCCTCTGCTCTAACTCTGTATGGCTTTGCAAAATCAATGACCAGTTCTCTCGCTGCGAGTTTAGTTACAAGAGTGATTGTTTTACTGTACATACAAAGGAAACTAGTACCTCATCTTGTGGTTTCAAAATATTTCTCTCTCCAGAGATCTGCCCAACTGGCGAGCTCTAGAAGCTGGTGTTACCTCAGATTCCTGCCTTGAGGGTGATGAGAATCCAGAAGAGGTAAGAACATGAAGCAAATAATTTTCATTAAACTTTGGTTACTGTAGATTGTGAAAGCATTATTGGTAACAGATTGAATCATAAGTATTGGGTGATGATCACAAGGAGATGAATAGATTTGAACTGTGTGTGCAACCCTGGAATAGAAAGGAAGATTGTCAAGAACCTAGTGACTGATAGGAAGGAATGAAAGCTTGTACAACAGATGGAAGGAACCAGCAGGGTGTGTCTAACTTTAGAGCTGGTGGCCATTGACTGTTGTTGTGTGGTGTGAAATCAGTCACTGAAGATTGTGTGGCTATGAACTGGAGCTAATGTCAGCGTTTGAATCTCAGGGTTAACCCGGTAGCAGCGGGGATCATGTTTCTTAATGGTCCCTCCAAGCGAGAAAAATGAGAAAAAATCACCCCTCACACAAACCATTTCATAATATATATCAAAGCATTTGTGATCAGATTATGTATTATCTATTTTGAGGGGTTTATATCATGGCACAAATCTGGCCCGTCGCTGCTACACGGTAAAGCCACAAATTTGGCCCGTCGCTGCTACCGGGTTAATGAACATAGTGTGACCCATTGCGCCAGGCAGTGTTTTATTGTCTCATTGGAGTCAGGCAGCTTGCCCTCTTCTTGTGATAGGTAAAAGTTGATGGCAATATATAAAGTTTTGAATCCAACAAAATCATGAAAAATTACATATTTCAGTATTTTGTTTTCTCATCATTGTGTATCCTTAATTAATGGATTAGAAAGAATGTAGGAAGGATAGAAAGATGAGCATACTGGAGAACTTTAGGTTTGTCCATGGATGACATGCATTAGGTTTGTTTTAGTCTACTTACTCTTGTGACTGAAAACTGATATTAATCTTCACTTTTACAAAACAGGATCTAAAAGTTTCCGCTTTCAGTAATTCCACTTATAGCACATTTCTGTAAAATTAGGATAAAAATATCTTTTATATAGGAATCAGTGAAATATCCTCTTAAACTGAATATAGAAAGTAATTCTTAAAAACCTATGTGACCCTCCCATCATCCCCAGGTTGGTGAACGCAATCGGAAGGAAGCAGAGATCTTAACTGGTAACCTTGGGGACCAGCTAATCCCTCAACATGAAATTCTAGCCGACTCAGCCCAACTGCGCACCCTGGCCCACCTGCAGGAGAGCTTAGTGAGTTGGTCGGGCTGGAGGGTTTATGTTGTACTCTAGGCAACATTACATTTTATAAGCAAATGAAAATATGAATGAGACGGTGCAAACAACAATAATTAAACAGATCATCACCCCCAGGAGTGGTTTGGTGGTTGCATAGTCAAGTTTGCGTCTTCCCTGCCGGTGAAATCTACCTCTACCGGTATCTTGGTGTCTGGCGAGGTGCCTCCTGTGTCCGATGCCTCTGTACAAACCCTCACCTCTCTTGCCAAGGACTTTGAGGAGCTGGCACACACTTGTCTTCTCGTGCTGCATCTTGAGGTATGTGTTTGTGTTCAAATAGTTAATGTGAATTTCAGATACTACAGCAAGATAAAGATGTTCATTTGAAAGTTTGAAAGTAAAGTTTGAATTGAACAGGTTATGCGTGAATTGGTAATGTCAGTGTGAGTAGTAGTTCACAAGGTATTATAGTCAACCTTACACGTGAAAATCTGTACCGATATGCCTTTTTTTTTTTCTTTCAAGAGAAGTAAAAAATATAGATAACACTTTACATTTGAATTAAGGTTAATTTAAAAAATGCTGACTGGTTGCTGGTCTTTAATTGCTCTACCTTAACCCGGTAACAGCGACGGGCCAAATTTGTGCCATGATTTAAACCCCTCAAAATAGATGATACATAAACTGATCACAAATGCTTTGATATATATTTTGAAATGGTTTGTGTGAGTGATGATTTTTTCTCATTTTTCTCGCTTAGAGGGACCATTAAGAAACATGATCCCTGCTGCTACTGGGTTAAGAGTTTAGCTAACAGGTTGAACTCTACGATAGTTTGACAGACTGTACACACCATCCGTTGTGTTGGTTATTTCTTGCTGTGATGTGTTTAGTTTCGATTTGAAAACTGATGTGCAACAAATCATCCCAAGCTTTATGATTGTTTATTATTTTAGGTGCGACTTCATTGCTTCTTCTACCTACTTCCTGTGGCTCGAGGTGGAGTGTTTGCCTCAGGACTAGACTCTCAGGAACCAGACTCTGAAGTGCTCAAGCTGATCAAGGACCTGGCCACCATTGACGATGCCCTCACCAGCACACTCCACCCCCGCAAGTGCAAGGTTAATCATTACAACCAAGGAGTCCTGTTGTTCACATCCCATTTGTTTAATTTCTACAGATCTCACCTAAGTACTTCTACATCAGCTAGTACTAAGAAGTCTAGAAAAGCTGTTTCATACACATAGATAGTGTTAGTTATAAGCTGCACCACTGAAGAAACAACCCCCAAAATAGTTATCAGTGAATATCATAGAAGCAGGCTATGTAAAAAGAATGAATCTTAGGACATGAACAATTCTTAGTTATTTTATTTGTAATTTCGTAATATTATAGGGTAATGTCTGCCATATAGAAGAGCAAGCAGTCTGTGAATCTAAGAAAGTCCATTGACCATAACCAGAAGCAAGAGTAGGAGCATAACTTTGGCATTACAAACTGCTTACATGATCTTTTCCAGAAGTACCAGTATAACACAATAACCTGTGTATCACCTTTCATGTATTTTCAATTCTGCAGTACATTTTTGAAGGCCTTGGTCCACTCATTGCCAACATCCTGATGAGCTCTGTGGTACACATCCGCCGCATCAATGAGAACGGCATCAAGAAAATGTGTCGCAACATCTTCAGTGTGCAGCAGCAACTGACGAACATCACCATGACCCGAGAGCTGGCCCTGGATCAGGCACGCCAGTATTACGAGATGCTGTATCACACCCCAGATGTGAGTATGAATGTTGACACTAGAGACGAGTTGATCTTACCTTGAAAGATGAATTTATAATTAATTGCAAGCTCATCATTTATCTTGTAGCATTCCATGTGCTTACTCACACACGTTACCGTAGACAGTGTGACAATCAAGCAACACTGAAATAATTGCAATAAAAGTATTTGTTGATATTTTGAAAGTTTTGAGAGGGATTATAAGTTCTAAAGATAAATGGTACGTATAATATGCCTGCATTTTTGTATGTGCAAGGGAGGCATATGCATGATTTTTTATTTTATCCCATTATAATGTCCCGTTCTATCTTGCAATGCGGGACATATTCTCTCTCTCTCTCTCTCTCTCTCTCTCTCTCTCTCTCTCTCTCTCTCTCTCTCTCTCTCTCTCTCTCTCTCTCTCTCTCTCTCTCTCTCTCTCTCTCTCTCTCTCTCTCTCTCTCTCTCTCTCTCTCTCTCTCTCTCTCTCTCTCTCTCTCTCTCTCTCTCTCTCTCTCTCTCTCTCTCTCTCTCTCTCTCTCTCTCTCTCTCTCTCTCTCTCTCTCTCTCTCTCTCTCTCTCTCTCTCTCTCTCTCTCTCTCTCTCTCTCTCTCTCTCTCTCTCTCTCTCTCTCTCTCTCTCTCTCTCTCTCTCTCTCTCTCTCTCTCTCTCTCTCTCTCTCTCTCTCTCTCTCTCTCTCTCTCTCTCTCTCTCTCTCTCTCTCTCTCTCTCTCTCTCTCTCTCTCTCTCTCTCTCTCTCTCTCTCTCTCTCTCTCTCTCTCTCTCTTTTGTGTAACAGATAAGCTAAGGATCTATAGTGGTGTGGTTAGCATGTGTGGGTACAAATCTGAGGGCCCTGGTTTGAAGCCCAGCCTGGGCAGTCGATGCATAGCCCACCCAGCTGTTCTTTCTTCCTTTCAGACTGGTCAATAAATGGGTACCTGGGGAATCCTGAAGCTAAGTAAACTGTGGTAGCCTCGATGTCACACTTGCCCTGTGTCCTGGGATGACAGGTTTTCATTCACCACAGGCTCAAGGGTTAACAAGAGAGTTGAGCACTTAGGCCACGCACAGCTACAATGTATACCCCCAACTTAAATGGTAAAGGTAAAGTTTGGGGTGTACGTTATAACTGGGTGTGGCCTCAGTGCTAAGCTCTGTCGCATTGGCCCTTGAGCCTGTGGTGGGAAGAAGCTATTACCCTGGGAAATGGTATGACATCCAGGTTACCACAGATTACCTTTCCCAGGTTTCCACAGGTACCCATTTATTGACCAGTTTGAAAGGGAGGATGAACAGCTGGGTGGGCTGCATACCGACGCCTGGGTTGCGATTTGAATCCAAACCTGCAGATTCGTAGTCAGGTATGCTGACCAATGGCACCACAGAGGCGTTGCCCCCAACTTTAGCCAATAGAAATTTATGCCTGTTAGATCTTAACTCTCTTTTCAAGTATATACAATGCTTACCTTTCCTTCCTATACAGGAGATTCTCAACGGACTGATGAATCGGGGAAAACAATTCTCTGAGCTGGAATACATCAATGCCCTTCAGTTGCTGCATCGCTCCTCACCAGGTGCTTCCCAGGAGAACCTCCAGGGCAGTCTTCAGAGGCTGTCCGAGATCCTTGGAGACATTGGGGTGACAGTGTAACACTTCTGAGGAATGTAAATATTTGTAATAAATGCATTCAGTACTCTTGTGCAAGTCAGAGGGAGCAGGATGGTGCTGGAGACTTGTCATGAGGGTGATTCCTGGTGCTCCTAAGAATGACTGGGGACTGCAGAACAGGGCTGGTTATTTATTGTTGATGCTGGTCAGGCCAAAGGCTAGACTGTTGTTATAACTGTTACTGTTTTATCATTTGTATTATTGACTCATTGATATTTTTATTGAAGATGATCTGTGATATTTGAGTCCCTATGATCTGTCACAAAGGGGTAAGTATCAAGAGATGGAAAGTGTAATAGGCTTGTGTTATGAGGACCAAAATAAGGGTGTAAAGGATGAGAAGGATGACTTTGTATAAGTAGCTAGACTCAAGAATGGAAGGACTCAAGATTGAATGAGCTGGTTGAGATTTCTGTGTACATATTACATTTGTTTCATGTATGGACTGACTGCCCACTCACAGTATATCTACAGAGCCAACACAAGGGGCTTATATTATTTTGTTAAACTAACTGCTTCATAATGGGACAACCCTGTGGCACACTACTTAATAGGCAGCCTAGTATAATGCATATGTATCTAGGTTGAAGGTTGGGCATAAGATATGGTACCCTTCAATCTCTATTCCTGCAGTTGTGTCAACTTAAACAGAATTTTCCATGGCTGTTCAGGGTTTGTATGCTAAGATGGAGGTGCTCATGTGGAATGTGATTTAGCAGTAGCTAAGCTTTGTGTGTGTGAAGCAAGAAAATGCTTGAAACATGAAATTGAATCATATAAATGATGGGTTGGGCACCACATAATTTCTCAGCATTGAAAGCTAGTAATGATATGTCATTTTAGTCTTCCTCATTGTAACAATACCAACACATGTGTTTGATTTCTTCGGGTAGTAAGCAACCTGTCTATTTATTGACATGAAATTATTATTATTTTTTTATAAATGAATGACAAAGAAAATGACTATGCAGGATTACTTTCAGGTGTGAAAAAACTCTAGATTTAAACTGGTAGTGTTGTGATGCCTTGCTCTGCACAAATCTACCTGTGAATTGCAAGGACAAACTTTTCCCAGGAAAAAAATTCTACAAAGTGTTCTTATACAAATCTTGGAATTACAGACCCAGTGAAGCAGTTTTCAAAGTGCCTTTTTTTTTTCTTTTTCTATGTGCAGACCCTTTCCCCAAACTGAGGCTGGAGCCTCACTCAGCTGTTAGTGCAAACTTGGAACATGTGACATTGATAGCCCAAGTGTTTCTGAAAATAATCATAATTTCTACATTTGCAACCTATCTTATCTAAGATGACTGTAAATTATGCATAATTTTTAAATAAGAGTATTGTTGGTGATGCAGATATCCTGGAGTACTTGTTTTGTCATTTGGACTCCCACCATGGGTAAACTCTATTTTAGAAAATAATCATATTTCTTCACCTAGCTTGCCTGTAACACAAGACAAATTTTATTTGCATCCTAGGATTGAGCAGTGGTTGTAGAACTACAACTTAATTTTCAAAACTAGGTAAGAAATAGTAACAGGGAGTACAAGTCAGTGACTAACATTAAATGTGTGTACCATATTTTTACTTACTGATATTTGCAGCAGTTCTGGAATCTATTTAGAAAAATAAATTTGTTTTCATACATAAGAATAAGATCATGTTTTAGTTGGAGTGGTATATAGATGCCAGTAAGAAAGGAATTGTGAAAAGTAAACATTTAATGTTATTTTCTGACACACACCATAATTCCTTTAGTTTTGAAAATAGTGTTATTAGTTGCACTAGCACTGCTTAATCCAATGTGGTAAACAATATTTCCGTCTCGTATAACAGCTGAGCTACATACAGATATAGGAATTCTTTCTGAACATGTGCGGTTGTGTTGGACATGTCAGACATGCAGCCTGCCAACAGCCAATCACCAACGTCTTTACCTACTTGCCTAGGGATCAAGTCACGGCTGGGGGAATCCAGCTGATGTGAATGGACCACAGTAGTCATCTGAGAAGATAGCACCACTTTAGTTTTTGAACAAAGTGGAACTTGCGTTAGTGGCAGTGAAAAGGATATGTGACCAATCACATCACTGTGATGTAAGAAATAGCTTTATGTAGATTCTTAACACAATAAGTTGAATAAAGACTGTATTCAATATGAAAACTCTCTTTCTCCAAATATAATTAATGCTCTAATTTATTTGTACAATTTGTAAATGCTTGTATGTAATATTTTGATAGTATAAGGAGACCAATATAAAATCATAATTCAGAAAATAAACCGAATTATTAGAAAAGGAATAAAGTTGGGACCATCATGAATTAACTAATTGGGAGAACAAGACAACAAAACTGGCCTCTGGGGAAGCCAAATGTTTAATCATTATAAAAGAAGGAGATTTATAGCACTGGTTACCTCCCAGCGGCAAATATTGATTTTATTAGCGTGCCCAGATCTTGCTCCCTACCTTCAAAAACTACTATTTTGTCATTATATGTATTTTCTGCCCGACATTAAATTTTCTTGAAAATAGAAAAAAAGTATAGACACGCCCGCACGTATTTACGCAATCACGCATGTAAACAAACACACAGACACACACACACACCTATACCTGAACTCTCAAATCTGCCATATGAAGAAAGATTGGAACGCAAAAACCTGCCAACTTTTGAACAAAGGAGAGAAAAGGGAGACTTGATAATGTTTAAGTTGATGAGAGGTATGGATAAGGTAGACAGAGAGGACTTGATGGAGAGAGAGCAAAGGAGAGGATTGAGAGGACACAACAAGAAACTGAGAAAGGGAACATGCTTGAGAGACAAAAAGAAGTACAGCTTGCCTCATAGAAGTGTGGATTTGTGGAACAGTCTGGAGGAAGAAGTGATGGAGGCGAAGAGTGTCCACCAAATGAAGGAAAGATTGGATAAAAGTAGACAAAGAGACAGGACTATCTGAGCCAAGCCCTGTATGTTACAAATAGGTAAATATTAATACACCGCTTCAGTAGCTCAATGGTTAAAGCTCTGCGCTCTCAGGTTTCACGGCCTGGCAGGCAGAGGTTCGATCCCCGCTCAGACCGGGATTTTTCCGCTGACACACACACACACACACACACTCGATAACTTGCGTGCGTGCGTGCTCTCTCACTCGCTCGCTCACATACACACAAAAAAAGAGCCCGAGGAAGCAGTACAATAGTTACCTACGACGCTGCAGCCGCCGATGGACCTGAAGGAACAGCTCATACATGGCCTCGCCCTCCGCCGACCACCCTGCAAGGCGAGCGGACATTAGAAAAGGAATCAGGTTAACATTAAAGATACGAACATGAACAGAAGAGTGAAAGTAATGGCCGGATTGTTAAACACTTCCTCGCCCAAGCACACATATTTGACAAGGCTTTCATAGGAGTTGTGGGCCTTTCCAGGGGTAGTTTAATAACCCTGGTGGTAGTTTGACCCTTCTTCTGTACCATGAACCTACAAAAACACTCATTAAAACCAGACTGATCTCCGTTTTGGCCTTTGGATATTGTTGATGTGAGAGGGAGGGTCGTCTAAGAATACCAACCTATATATAATACCCAAGGAGACTAGTAATACCCCTCCAAAGTGAACGTTAGCAGCTACCCCATGCCGAGAAGGGTGATTAAGGTGATGAATTGGGCTTCTCTTCCCTTGGGCATCTATCTTGTAACTCTCGCTATCACCCCAAGACAGAGCTAGCAGTCACCGTATAAAAGAGAGTTATTACGAAGCAGGACGCGGTGGTAATAGAGTTCTGTGCAGCGTTGCCAAATTATCGTACACACCGTATTGCTTATTCGTAGTTTCTGACTGATATCTGTAACAAAAACAAACAAACAAACATCAATAAATAACAGCTTTAACGCTAACTTTAATATTCTTTCGTTATTTGTGTAGGTAAGAGAGTTTGAGGCTTAAAAATTATAAATACAATGTGGTGAATACGATAATCTGGCAATGCTGGTTCAGTGGTTCGCGAAGTGGGCGGCTGTGGAAGGATCTGAGTGAGCGGGGAGGAAGAAGGAGACGGTAGGGGAGCGGCAGGGTGGCATTAAGAGTACCAAATAAGAAAATCTGTGTAACAAACGATATTACCTTAATCCATAACGAAATCCATAATCCATAATGTTCGTGTTTAATCCTGTTCTCAATCTGCAGCGCGCCAACCACCGAGAAAGAGGTGTGTGTGTGTGTGTGGTGGGGGGGCGCTAGGAACTCACCTGGTAGCTAAGGGGACACCAGCCTGGAAAAGTAATGGAACCACTGCATTAGACTGTCCCTCTATGCCCGTACTCAAGATCTGGGGGCCTTAGGTACTAGTTATGCAAGTAATCTATTAATCTACCCTAGGGAAAAAAGAAGAAACAGGCAAGGAAGGGTGACAGAACAAAAAAAAGCGAGTGATCAACGTTGGTGCAAGGCTGTCGATCTGCGGCGGCGAGCGTCCTACTCTTATCAGAAAGCATAGGTATTTCAATGATTACTTCCACCGCCATACCAATACAGAGTTAGCAGCTATTATACAGAAAAAGAGTTACTAGAAAAAGAAAGAAAGATGCCTATAATAAAGTATATGCCCCGCTACCTCAGGAATTACAGTCGTCAGCCTCTCTCTCTCTCTTAGGCATGATATTCCCTCCGCCATAGCAATACAGAGTTAGCAGCTACTATACAGAAAAATAGTTGCTAAAAAAAGAAAGATGCCTATTAATGAAGTATACGCCCCGCTACCTCAGGAATCACAGTCGTCAGCCTCTCTCTCTCGTAGGCATGATATTCCCACCGAGAGCGAGTCAGAGAACCAAGAAAAATCCCTCCTAACACGCAGCGCTCGGGACCACTTCTCAGGACCAACCCAACACCAGCTACTGTGAATAATGAATGATCCTCTCAGCAGCAGTCCATCTGAAATCGTTGCGTACTGGATGGACGCTCAATAGGAGGCCATAAAACACCCGCCTAGAAGTGTGCCAAGGCCTGATTTATCCCCTCGTATGTCTCGCGGCACTTTCCCTCGCGGACTAAATCGCGTTAATCGTCCTCTCCGTCTCGCGAGCAATGGACTGGCCGGGACATAAACAAGCAAGGCCCGCAGGATAGACGCAGTACCTTGGTGATTCGATGCTTGGTGTAAATAAGACAGAAAGCTAAATAAAGAGTTGATGAGGCAGACGGATATAGATGACTGGCTATATTAAGAGTTGATGAGACAGACGGATACTGATGACTGGCTTTATTAAGAGTTGATGAGACAGACGGATACTGATGACTGGCTTTATTAAGAGTTGATGAGACAGACGGATAGAGATGACTGGCTATGTTAAGAGTTGATGAGACAGACGGATAGAGATGACTGGCTATGTTAAGAGTTGATGAGACAGACGGATAGAGATGACTGGCTTTATTAAGAGTTGATGAGACAGACGGATACTGATGACTGGCTTTATTAAGAGTTGATGAGACAGACGGATACAGATGACTGGTTTTATTAAGAGTTGATGAGACAGACACATACTGATGACTGGCTTTATTAAGAGTTGATGAGACAGACACATACTGATGACTGGCTTTATTAAGAGTTGATGAGACAGACGGATACAGATGACTGGCTTTATTAAGAGTTGATGAGACAGACGGATACAGATGACTGGCTTTATTAAGAGTTGATGAGACAGACGGATAGAGATGACTGGCTATATTAAGAGTTGATGAGACAGACGGATACTGATGACTGGCTTTATTAAGAGTTGATGAGACAGACACATACTGATGACTGGCTTTATTAAGAGTTGTCAGGATGTGTGTGATGAAAATAAATACGCAGACTGCACAAGTGGTCTAATAATTACGCATATAAGGAAACGAATGGATCAGTAATTAACAAACAAAATATTAATGCATAAATAAATTCGTCTAATAATGAAATGACAGAAAAAAATAATACAGAAAATACACGTAAACTTCGGGAAAAGAAAATCGGTTGACTTATATACAGCCGTCACAGCCCTTCAACAACAACAACAACAACAACAACAACAACAACAACAACAACAACAACAACAACAACAACAACAACAGCAATAACAACAACAATATATGAAAACTCTATCTGGGCCTCGTTCTGAAACAGTTAAATGGGGCAGTGTATTACCATAGATTTTACCATAACAGTACCAAAAAAAAAAAAATAAATAAATAAAGCAAAAAATAATACTAGAGTGGAAGTTACCGTTAGTTATGATACACCTCGTCCTCGTCCTCCTCCTCGTCCTCCTCCTCCTCCTCCTTGTCCTCCTCCTCGTCCTCCGCCTGTCTGTCTGGTTTTGTCTGTGTCTGTCTGTCTGTGTTCGCGTCAGTCTGTCTTTGCTTGCCTGTCTCTGCCTCTTGCTAGGAAAAGAAGGAAGAGGAGAAGGTGGAGGAGGTGGAAAAGAAGAGGATGAAGAGGAGGAAGAAGAAATAAATATATGCATTCTCTCTCTCTCTCTCTCTCTCTCTCTCTCTCTCTCTCTCTCTCTCTCTCTCTCTCTCTCTCTCTCTCTCTCTCTCTCTCTCTCTCTCTCTCTCTCTCTCTCTCCGTCCCTCCACCTCCCTCCCTCACCCACTCCCTCACCACCTCACCCTACCCCCACTCCCTCCTTTCCTGTCTCCCCCCCCCCCCCACACTAACAAGGTTACCCGCCAGTCTCACGCGGCTAATGGCACGTCAAGAGTCTTCTTCGCGCGGGATTAGCACACCTGCGAACCCATTAAGGACCGACGGCGGCTCACCCTGATGCTGCTGCTGATGATGATGATGGTGATGATGATGATGAGGGTGGTGGGGGCAGGGGGTGGGGGGCGGGGGGGATGGTGGTATGGTGGTGATGATGGTTATGATGACGATAGAAATGGTAATTGTAGTGAAGAAGAAAAAGAAGAAGAAAAAAAAGAAGAAAAAGAAAAAGAAGAAAAAGTAGAAGAAAAAGAAGTAAAAGAAGAAGAAGAAGAAGAATTGATAGTAGTAGTAGTAGTAGTAGTAGTAGTAGTAGTAGTAGTAGTAGTAGTAGTAGTAGTAGTAGTAGTAGTAGTAGTAGTAGCACGTTGTTGTTGTTGTTGTTGCTGTCACTGTTATTGACAATATTATTTTTTTTCTCTGCTAATCATGTTGTTGTTGTTGATCTTAATATTGTTTACGCTTTTGAGATGATGGAGCTCCTGTTGTTAGTGATGTTGAGTGGCAGAGATGGTGGTGGTGGTGGTGATGATGATGCTGGTGGTGATGAGGATGGTGGTAGAAGTGGTAAGTTGTGAGTCTGTTGTTGGTGGTGATGTTATTAGTGGAGATGAGAATGGTGATGATGACGTTGGTGATAGTGAGGCTGGTGATAGTGATTGTGATGCTGCTGCTGCTTGTGATAATGATGTAACCGTTGATAAAGATGGTGATACTGACGTTGATGATAGTGATGAGGGTGGTGAAACATTGCTGGTGGTAGTGACTGTGGTAGAGGTGATGATGTTATTAGTGATGAAGTTGGTGATGGTGGTAGCTTTGGTGATGATGATAGGGTGGTGAAACATGGCTGGTGGGAGTGACTGTGGTAGTGGTGATGATTTAAGTGGTGATGATGTTATTGGTGATGAAGTTGGTGATGGTGGTAGCTTTGGTGATGATGATAGGGTGGTGAAACATGGCTGGTGGTAGTGACTGTGGTAGTGGTGATGCTTTAAGTGGTGATGATGTTATTAGTGATGAAGTTGGTGATGGTGGTAGCTTTGGTGATGATGATAGGGTGGTGAAACATGGCTGGTGGTGGTGACCGTGGTAGTGGTGATGATTTAAGTGGTGATGATGTTATTGGTGATGAAGTTGGTGATGATGGTAGCTTTGGTGATAGTGTTGAGGTGGTGAAAAATGGCCACACATAACCTTTTTTCATACAACATCACTGACACCTATACCTTGAGGGAGGGAGGGAGGGAGGGAGAGTCCGGAGAGAGGGAGAGCGCTCGGACTCCACCATCAAGCGACACAAAAACGTTTAATATCACGCGCCCTTCCCTCGGCATGCCTTCCCCCTCACCTCACCATCCCCTCCCTTCCTCCCCAATGCCTCCCTTTCGTCATGCCTCCCCTCCGTCATCCCTCCCTTTCCTCTCCCCTTCACATATTGCACCGGGGACTTGTCATTTCTCTTCCCCCTTCCATCACCACCCTCGGCCACACCACTCTCTCTATTACACGGCGTGACCTATTCGCTCTTCCTTCCTTCCTTCCTTCCTTCTCCCTCTTCACGCCTACACTTCACTCTGGACACACTTCACACTCATGCTTCGCTTCATACTTATATCCTGCAGCTTCGTAACTACATCAGAATTTTCACTTTTTTCTTGTCTCCTTGCCTACACTTCACAATTCAAAGACTTCATTTCACTACTTCTCAACTTCATTCCTCCACTTCATTCTTCCACTTCATTTCTCCACTTCATTTCTCCACTTCTCCACTTTTTGTTCCGTCCCTTTATTTCAACTTTTTACTTCACTACTCCACTTCATCCCTCCACTTCATTCCTCCACTTCATTTCTCCACTTCATTTCTCCACTTCTCCACTTTTTGTTCCGTCCCTTTATTTCAACTTTTTACTTCACTACTCCACTTCATCCCTCCACTTCATTCTTCCACTTCATTTCTCCACTTCTTCACTTTTTGTTCCGTCCCTTTATTTCAACCTTTTACTTCACCACTCCACTTCATCCCTCCACTTAATTCCTCCACTTCATTTTTCCACTTCATTTTTCCACTTAATTTCTCCACTTAATTTCTCCACTTCTCCACTTTTCATTCCGTCCCTTTATTTCAACCGTTTACTTCACTTCTCCACTTCATCCCTCCACCCCTCCTTTACTCACCTCACCCTTACATTTCACTGCCCCACTTCATACCTCCACTCCACCACCCCTTCACTTCACCCCTACGGTTCAGTCTTCCCTCCACCCCTCCACTTCACAGCCTCGTCAATACAGCAGCTTTACCGTTTGTCACCCTTTCCTTCGTCCCCTTGTCTCCATGTCAGAGCTCCCCCATTCCCCTCTCACACACACACACACACACACACACACACACACACACACACACACACAGGTACACTGGTGCTATAATAAAGTGTGGCAAACGTTCTCGAATATAAATGTTTTAGTTATACACAATACTTTCCATCTCATTTCCTCCGGAGCGCCGTTTTCTTTAATTTAAGTTAGTCCGTCACTCTCCTCGACGTCAAGTCCACATGGAACGCCCTAGAGTTCCCACTTTACCACACCTTCACACGACCTCTGCGCGTCACGAAACACATAAATTAATCCAGACCCAGAAAGGGATATACCGGCTCTGAGGATCGAACCCGTAACCGGCTAGATGGGAAAGCCACTCCGTCACCAGTCGGCCAAAGAGATACCCATCGGGCGGAGTGAGTTTGGGAGGCTCTCGGTATCAGGCATGTCGCTTCAGGGGGGAGCATCAGGTGACTACAAGCGGACTGCCGAAGGACTGAAGACTCGCGAGGGTGAAGCAAAAAAGAAGTATCTGAGAAAAACAAGTGGTAAAGAAACAACGAAGCGATTAGAACCGTAAAGAAGTTAAAGAAAAAGAATGCAAGAAGATAAAAGAAGGAGAGAAAGAAAGGACGGAGGAAAAGAAATGGAGCGTAAGAATGAATGCAGTCTCGTATGTTTTCTGGAGTGCATTAAAACTTGAAGGCGCCGAGACAGAGCGATGGAGGAAGAGAATGGAAATACGAAGAGGTGGAGGGAGAGAGAAACCCAAAAACTGAGAACTCGGAGGAAAGGTGGAGCGAAGAAGTGAATAGCGAGGACAGAAATGAAGAGGCGGAGGAAAAGGGAACCAAAAAACAAACAAGGGATGGGAGAACAGAGGAGCGAAGAGGTGGAGGAAGAGAGGAACCCCAAAAAATGAGAACTCGGAGGAAAGGTGGAGCGAAGAAGTGAATAGCAAGGACAGAAATGAAGAAGCGGAGGAAAAGGGAACAAAAAACAAACAAACAGTGATGGCAGAACAGTGGAGCGAAGAGGTGGAGAAGATAAGGATAAATAAACAAGGAAAAGGAGGAGCAAATAGTGGAGGAGGTGGAGGAAAAAAAATCGAAAAAACGAAGGTAAATAAATCATAAGACGAAGAGATGGAGGAACAAGAAACCGAAAAAGTGGAGAAGAGAGAAACAACAACAACAAAAAAAACAAGATGGTAGACTGAAGAAGGGAAGAGGTGGAGGAACAGAGGAGGAGCAGAGGAAACGAAGAGATGGAGGAAGCAAGGAGGATGGTGAAGCGGATAAAGGAAAGGGGTGGAGGAAGAAAAGTGGAGCGAAGAAAAAGAAGAGGGGAAGGGAAATGGACCAAAAGACGAATATAAGCGAGGGAACAGAGCAGATAAGAGGTGGAGAAGAGAAAAAGAAAGAAAATAAGAGACGGAAGAAGAGGGGAAACAGAGGAGAAGCGAAGAAACGAAGAGTCGAAAAAAAAAAAAAGACGAAGAGTTGGAGGGATTTAGAACGGAAGAGACGAAGAAGAAAAAACAAAAACAAAAGACGAAGAGTTGGAGGAATATAGAACGGAAGAGACGAAGAAGAAAAAACAAAAACAAAAGACGAAGAGCTGGAGGAATATAGAACGGAAGAGACGAAGAAGAAAAACAAAAACAGAGAGAAACAAGAAAGTGAAAGAACGAGGAAGGGGAAGAGGGAAAAAACAGAGGAAGAGCGAATAAACGAATCAAAGAAGAGGAGGAAAATAAACCAAAAGGAAAGAGGAGGAGAAGAAAATAACAAAGAAGCAAGGAAGAAGCGGAGGAACGAGAAACGAAGAAATGCGGAGGTGAAGGGAAAAAGAAGGAAAGAAATAGAGACAAACAAAGAAGGGGAGAGCAAAATAGATCGCGGAAGAGGATGATGAGAGGAAGATCAACGCACGGAAAAACCTGCAACACATCTTCTCCAACACTTCAACAACACTTCACTTTAGCTCCGTAAATGTTTCTCGCCGTTTACTGTGTTGCGTAGTGCTGTTCAGAGGCCCTAACTGCGCTGCCGAGTGTTGCCTGACATAACGCAGAGCTCCCGGCTTCAGTATATTGCAGTCTTCCGCCGCTGCAAACTCAAATTACACTTAAGAAAATTTGATTAAGCTGATAGCGTGAATGAGCCTTGGGAAGTTGATGAGGTCGCGGACGGAGGCGGCTTATGAAGGTTGAGAAGGAAAGGGCAGTGAGAGGGAGAGGGCAAGGGGGGTGGAGAGAGTGGGATAGGGAAGGGATGGGATAGGATAAGATGGGATGGAACTGGAAGGAAAGGGAAGGGAAAAGAGGGAAAAGGAAGGGGAGGGATAGAAAGGGAGAGAAGAAAAAAAAAGCAAAAGAAAGAGAAAAGAAAAGGGAGGGGAGGGAATATTAAGGAAGAGATGGCAAAGAAAGGGAAGGGAAGAGAAGGAAAGAGAATGGAATGGAAGGGATTGAAAAGGGAAGTGAAGAAGAAGGAAGGGACGGGAAGAGAAGGAAAGAGAAGGAAAGGAAAGGAAAGGAAAGGGAGGGAAAGGGAAGGGAAGGGAAGGGAAGAGAGTGAAAGAGAAGGGGAGAGAAGGGAAAGGAAGAGAAGGGAAGCTTAGAGAAGGGGTAAGAAAGAGAAGGGAAGGGAAGGGAAGGGAACGGACGGGAAGGGATAGGATGGAAACTTAAGGAAGGGAAAGGAAAAGAAGGAAAGGAAAGGAAAAGTGAAAGGAAAGAGAAGGGAAGAGAAGGAGCGATTTATACGGCGGAAAAATAGAAAAGAAAGACACGAAGGAAGAGAGGATGGGGACGATGATAATGAGGAGGAGGAGGAGGAGGAGGAGGAGGAGGAAGGGTAGGAAGAGAAAGTGTAGGAGGAGGAAAAATGGGAATGTGCGAGGGAATGATCTTGAAATGCATTAGTTTTATCTTTTGAAACAGACAGACACACACACACACACACACACACACACACACACACACACACACACACACACACACACACACACACACACACACACATATACCTCTCTCTCTCTCTCTCTCTCTCTCTCTCTCTCTCTCTCTCTCTCTCTCTCTCTCTCTCTCTCTCTCTCTCTCTAATGAACCCAATACATAGCTACTCCATTCTTCTGTACGTGAGAGCTTTAAGGTTGAATTAAACGAAGAACTGCAGATGTACGTCGGTGTAGGGTAACGCTATCGGTAAATTAAGTGTAAATTCGAAAGCATACGCTATATAGATGCGCGTGGCCTCGGTGCTCATCTCCGTCGCACTGAACTAGCTAAAAAGATTAATCGAGTGTCATACGAAGGGGGTGAAATTCTACAAAATAAGTAATACCAACACCACTACATACCATCTGTTCTTCCTCTTTTCCTCCTCTTCCTCCTCCTTACCTTCCTCCACTTCCTCGTCCTCCTCCTCCTCCTCCTCCTCCTCGTCCTCGTTCTCGTCCACCTCCACCTCCACCTCCACCTTCACCTCCACCTCTTCCTCCACCTTCTCCTTCTCCTCCTCCTCTTGCGTCCCCTCATTCCCTCCTCCTCCTCCTCTTCTTCCTCCTCCACCGACACTTTCATCCGGGGATCGGCTGAGACAGGGACTGATGCGAAGTCGTTTTTAGTTAACTGTTGTTCGATCGTTTAATCTTCAGAGCAGGACAAAAACTTTACTTGGTTTGGTTTCTGAAATCTTTGTGGGCCTGTGTGGAGTAATGCTTTGCAACTGACGGTTTTGTTTTCTTTCTATATGTTAATGCATGCACCTGTCTATGTGTCTCCGTTCATCTCTTAAATTCATCCAGCCATTGATCAGTTCGTCAATGAGTCAATCCGTCAATCAGTTACTCAATCGGTCAGCTAATTAATAAATCAGTTGATGAATCAGTCAATTATTCAATAATTCAATCAATCAATATGTTAATCGGTCATAAAATCTCAATTAGCCAATCGATTGGTCAATCAGTCAGTCAACCAGCCAATCAATTTATTAGTCAACCAGTCAATCAGCTAATTAGTCCGTCAATAAATTAATTAGTCAATCAGTCAATCAATTAATTAGTCAATCAGTCAATCAATTAATTAGTCAATCAGCCAATCAATTAATTAGTCAATCAGCCAATCAATTAATTAGTCAATCAGCCAATCAATTAATTAGTCAATCAGCCAATCAATTAATTAGTCAATCAGCCAATCAATTAATTAGTCAATCAGTCAATCAATTAGTCAATCAGTCAATCAATTAATTAGTCAATCAGCCAATCAATTAATTAGTCAATCAGTCAATCAATTAATTAGTCAATCAGTCAATCAATTAATTAGTCAATCAGTCAATCAATTAATTAGTCAATCAGCCAATCAATTAATTAGTCAATCAGTCAATCAATTAATTAGTCAATCAGTCAATCAATTAATTAGTCAATCAGTCAATCAATTAATTAGTCAATCAGTCAGTCAATTAATTAGTCAATCAGTCAATCAATTAATTAGTCAATCAGCCAATCAATTAATTAGTCAATCAGTCAATCAATTAATTAGTCAATCAGTCATTCAATTAATTAGTCAATCAGTCAATCAATTAATTAGTCAATCAGTCAATCAATTAATTAGTCAATCAGTCAGTCAATTAATTAGTCAATCAGCCAATCAATTAATTAGTCAATCAGTCAATCAATTAATTAGTCAATCAGTCAATCAATCGGAAAATTGGTGAACAGATTAATCAGCCAGTTGTTCAGTCAGCCATTCGGTCAGGCAACACTATCCCTTTGAGACTCTTGTTCTCCATTTCTGAGCAATTCTTTTGATTTTTTTGTGTGTGTTTTGCCCTTGACTGTCTCACGGCGCTGTAAAAAAAAATATGTAAAAAGTTTTTGGCCTCCTTTGAGAAAGCAGCCTCTCATCTTTTTACGCAGGCAGTGCATTTGACTCCTGGAGCAGCCGAGGGGGTGAGGAGGCGCCGCGTCCCCTGGCAATGCTCGCACCCTTGAAAGTCGCTCCGCCGTGATGTGGGCTTATTATACATCCATTTTTTAACATTACTTTTAGATCCTATTTAGTTTTATTGACAAAGCAAACGAAACAAACGTTGAGAAACTGAGAATAGGTGGAATACATTTAGAAAGGCACTCAACCTTGAAACGAGGCACATAAAAATGTCTCGCTCGCTCGCTCGCACCCCCTGACCTTATTTTGTCCCCTCTGTCCTTGTGTTGTAACGGTGGCCCTGCTCTCTCTCTCTCTCTCTCTCTCTCTCTCTCTCTCTCTCTCTCTCTCTCTCTCTCTCTCTCTCTCTCTCTCTCTCTCTCTCTCTCTCTCTCTCTCTCACACACACACACACACACACACACACCCCACCCACACACACTCACAGATACATACTGGAAAAATCAGGCAGACACAGACAAGCAAACAGAGACACACAGACAATTATAGACAGACAGACAGACAGGCATACAAAGACAGACAGACAAACAAACAGATGGGGAATAAAAGAAGTGTCAGTGGGTGAAATGACGGATGGGCGAACCGAGGAGGACGTGACGTGGGGGGAGGGGAAGGTGGAGGAGGTGGAGGAGGAGGAGGAGGAGGAGGAGGAGGTATGAGGGGGAGGAGTCAGAGGAGGAGGAGGTATGAGGGGGGGAGGAGGAGGAGGAAGAGGTATGAGGGGTGGAGGAGGAGGAGGAGGAGGAGGGGTGGAGGAGGAGGAGGAGGAGGAGGAGGAGGTATGAGGGGGGAGGTGGAGGAGAAAGAGGTATGAGGGGGTGGAGGAGGAGGAGGAGGAGGAGGAGGTATGAGAGGGAGGAGTCAGAGGAGGAGGAGGTATGAGGGGGGAGGTGGAGGAGGAAGAGGTATGAGGGGGTGGAGGAGGAGGAGGAGGAGGAGGAGGTATGAGGGGGTGGAGGAGGAGGCGGAGGAGGAAGAGGTATGAGGGGGTGGAGGAGGAGGAGGAGGAGGGGGAGGAGGTATGAGGGGGAGGAGTCAGAGGAGGAGGAGGAATTAGGTATCATTGCAGGTGGCCGAGCAACCATCCAGCAGCAGCAGCAGTCAGTCAGTGTACCGTGGGCCGCCAGTGGGATCAGACACGCGTCCCTGTTCCTTCCCGTCCCTTGGCCACGCTCCCTCGCCGCCACACGTTCGGCCGAGGGCAGCGCGCGGCGACCTGAGCGAGGAGCTGCAGAACACGAGGCGGCCGGCATGACGAAGGACCTTACCCACCTCATTTAAGAGCGACCAACGGAGAACTTTTACATATCGAAGTGACACATATCAAGAAGACGTCCTCCTCTTCCTTCTTCTCCACCTGTCCTTCCCCTCGTGCCTTCCATCCAGCGCGTCGAGGTGAGTGTGCGAGTGTCCGACCGCGTGTGTGATAGGACTGGTCAAGGATATACAGGATACAGAAGGATACGTACATGCCCATTGCTGTCCAGAAGGTGTTGGTTATGTAGTACTTTTGGCTACGTCCACGCGAGTCAGTCAGTGGTCACGGAGGGCTGCTGGGTGTTCGACCACTCGTTTTAAATATGCAAGGTAACCTATTGGCTGCCGCTCCTGTACCACCACTACAACCACCACCACTACTACCACCACTACTACTGCCACTACTAACATTCACTCCTACAGCTGATTCTTCTCTTTTCCTGTCCTTTTTCTTCTTTGCTCTTCCTCTTTCCCCTGTTCCTATCTTTTACTTATTTCTTTACCTTTCTCTGTACTTTCTCTCTTCTCTCATTCCCTTTCTTCTCTTCTGTCAATTTCTCTTGCCTGTCCTTTCTCTTTCTTGTCTCTTCCCCTCTCTCCTGTACTTTCTCCTTCTTCTCTCTCTCTCTTTTTCCTGCTCTTTTCTTTTCCTGTACTTTCTCTCTCTTCTCTCATTCCCTTTCTTGTCACTTTCCCTTACCTGTCCTTTCTCTGTCTGTGTCCCCTTTCTCCTGTACTTTCTTTCTCTTCTCTCTTTCTCTTTTTCCTGCCCTTTTCTTTTCCTATACTTTCTCTCTCTCGTTTCTCTCTCTTTCCCCTGTATCTTCTCTTTCTGGTATCTTTCCCTTTTTCCTCTCCTCTCCTCTCTCTTTCCTATCCTTTCCTGTTCCCTTCTCTTCTTCTGTACCTTTCATATGCACGCTTCAGTCGCTGTCATCATTACCTGCTCTCACGGTCTGCTGCCGCTGCTACCTGTGCGTCTGAGGCCAATATGTAAATGGGGCGGAAAGTGGAAAGTGGGAGATAAGAGTGATTCGTCAATGCCAGCGAGAGAAATCAGCCGCTGGAGCGATTTAATGGGACGGGTTTTCCATTATAAATCTTTTCCTTCTTGCCTCCACCACCACCATGCCGCCTCCTCTCCTGTGCTCCCTCCTCCTCCTCTTCCTCCTCCTCCTCCCTGACCCTCTCTTTTATCTCTACTCTCAAAGTCCCTCGGCAAACAGTTCAGGTTTGGATGCAGGAGGGGAAGGCAGGCAGGGGCGGGTTCACTGTGTTTTAGAGAGACCCCCGATCCCACACACACACTCACGCACGGACGCACACATGCTTAACTTTATCTCTCCCTCCTTCCAAAGTCTTACGCAAGTGGCCCCTTCTTTTGAATGTGGAGAGACGAGGAAGAAAAAGGCTAGAGAGGCAAGGAATAAATAACGGACAAAGCCGCCTTGCATTAGTAATTTGGTGAGTGGATTGCTGCTCGCTCGTTCGTAGGTTAGTTTTTTGTATAGATTATCGTATTTCGCTGAGTGGGTGAAGTTGGTGGGGTCTTTTCTTTCCCCCTTTTTCCAGTGACAGTTCTGCATGGAGAAAACACCACCTTACTCTTGAATACGTGGGATTATTTCGTGGTATTACTTGTACGTTGCTGAAGAAAACGTATTTGATTTTAGTGGAATTCGTGTTGCGTCTTTGGTTTTTAGTTAGAACTTTTGTATAGATTTTGGTTGAGGCGATTTCATTCCCGTTTTCGTGTTAATAAATTCGACTCAGTGCATTTTTTGTTTGTTTATCCCGTCGGTCTGCAAAACTTGTATTAACTTTTGGCAATACTAAAAAAATATGTACGGCCACAATAGAGCTTTTGTATAGATTTTGGTTGAGACGATTTCATTCCCGTTTTCGTGTTAATAGATTCGACTCAGTGCATTTTTTGTTTTTTTTTTGTTTATCCCGTCGGTCTTCAAAACTTTAATTAACTTTTGGCAATACTGAGAGAGTCTATCCGGCCACAATAACGTTCAACATTAAAACCATATTCTCGTTCAGTTGACCTTTGGGAACACTAAAAATCTCTTCACGGCCACAAAAAGTTTCAAAATCAACCCCGCCATCATCAAAACAGCCTGATATTTTTTTTTCTTTATCATAACCGCCTCTTTCACCGTCACCAAAATACCTGTCTCTTTTGACCACGCTTTTCTTTTAACACACACACAAAAAAACATTACTACATCTCATTTCCATCTTGCCACTGTCACAATCACAATTATCATCGGCAAAAAAAACAACGTAATTTTTTTTATCTAACCGCCTCTTTCACCGTCACCAAAATACCTCTCTTTTGACCACGCTCTTCTTTTAACACACACACACATAAAAAAAGCATTACTAGATCTTATTTTCATCTTGTCACTTACAATCACAATTATCATCGGCAAAAAAAACAACGTAATTTTTTATCATAAATGCTTCTTTCACCGTCACCAAAATACCTCTCTTTTGACCACGATCTTCTTTAAACACACACACAAAAAAGCATTACTACCACTACTAATATTCACTCCTACAGCTGATTCGTCTTTTCCTGTCCTTTCTCTTTTTGTCGCTGTATTTCTCCTGTTCTTTCTCTTTCTTTATTTTTTTCCCTTCCTCTGTACTTTCTCTCTTTTTTTTCATTCCCTTTTTCTCTCGCCTTTTCTTGCCTGTCCGTTCTCTTTTTTTTGTCTCTTCCCCTTTATCCTGTACCTTCTCTTTCTCTTCTCTCCGCCCGAAATTGACCTGTCTCCGGACTCTTTTTTGGGAGCAGTGAGTAGCGGGCTTTTTTTCTCTCATTATTGTTTCCTTTTTTTTTGCCTTGAACTGTCTCCTTTGCTGTAAAAAAAAATATCGGAAAAAACCAACGTTATTTTTTTTTTTTCACCTCAATAAACGTCTATTAACCTCATCAAAATTACCTCCTTCTTCTGTCCACACTTTTCCTTCAACAATGAAAAAAAAAACTATTATCATTTATCTATATCTTGCCATCACTGAAAAAAACACTAGGCCTATAATTTTTTGACACTTTCGTAATCACCTTTTTTTCCCCGTCACCAAATCCACCGCTATTTCCTGCCTACGTTTTTCTTTCAATAATAAAAATAACTCCTATCGCCTGTTATTTATATCTTGCCGCTATCACATTCATCATCAGAGAGAAAAAAAACGACCGTAATTTTGCGTCACATTCATATTCACCTTTTTTTTCCGTCACAAAATTAATCTTCTATCTTCTGAAATGGCTTTTCTTTCAATTCTAAAAAAAAAAAAAAAAAAAAAAAAAAAATTCTCTCCCATATTTTACCTGTCACCATAATAAAAAACATCGTAAATTTTTCATCACTTTCATAACGACGTCTTTTTTCCGTCACCAAAATACTCTCTTAATTCTTTCTCGCCACGTTTTTTTTCTTTCAACACTAAAAACACACAATTAGGCCACCTCTTATTTTCTGCCACTGCCACGAAGACATAAAATCCTTTTGTGCGGTCATAAACTTCTCTTTTTCATCCTTCCCTTTATGATTTGACAAGCCGTTCCCTTTATGATGTGACTAACCGTTCCCTTTATGATTTGACTAGCCGTTCCCTTTATGATCAGACTAACCGTTCTCTTTATGATCAGACTAACCGTTCCCTTTATGATGTGACTAACCGTTCCCTTTATGATGTGACTAACCGTTCCCTTTATGATCAGACTAACCGTTCCCTTTATGATCAGACTAACCGTTCCCTTTACGATGTGACTAACCGTTCCCTTTATGATCAGACTAACCGTTCTCTTTATGTTGACTAACCGTTCTCTTTATGTTGACTAACCGTTCCTTTTATGATCAGACTAACCGTTCCCTTTACGATGTGACTAACCGTTCCCTTTATGATCAGACTAACCGTTCCTTTTATGATCAGACTAACCGTTCCCTTTATGTTGACTAACCGTTCCCTTTATGATCTGGCTAACCGTTCCCTTTACGACCTGACTTAACGCTTTTACTCATCGCCACCAACGTTTTCAATTTTCACCGTCAGTATCATTTTCACCGCTTCGACATCTGCTGACACGCTGATTCCAACTTATTTTGATTTATGGCCTCTTCAATCTCCATTGTATTAACATTTTCTTCTTTTTTCTCCTTTTTCCTTTTTTTGCGTTTTGATGTAGCAAGATCGGGATGTGCATACTGGTTCGGCTCATGCTATTGGTTTTAAGTTATTAGTATTGTTGTTTTTATGGTTGTTTTGTTATTTTCTTCTTGTTTTTCTTGTTCTTTTTGTTCTTCTTGTTCATCTTTTCTTTTTCTCCCTTTTCTTCATTTTTTTTCTTCGTGTTCCTTTTGTTCTTCTTCATCATCATCATCATAGTTTTCTTCTTTTTCCTCTTTTTCTTCTAGTTTTTGTTTTTTTCTCTTTTTCTTGTTCTTGTTCTACTTTTCTTCTTCCCTTTGTTCTTGTTCTTCTTGTTGTTCTTGCGTTTTTTTATTATTATTATTACACACACACACACACACACACACACACACACACACACACACACACACACACACACACAGTCGCCCCCCCCCCCACACACACACACCCTCCCTCCCTCATCACCACACACAGAAAAAGAAGAAAAAAAAAAGCAGCTATCCATCCAGAGCAATAGATCAGTGGAATATATTACCTCCAGAAGCCGCGTGTGTCAAAAACATTCTCACGACTTTAATGAAAAAAAGAAAAAAAAGGTAAAGTAGTTTTCAAAAGGTGGGACGTAAAACGAACTTGATTCAATCCTCTAAAAATACGATTAGGAAAGATGATAAGATAAAATAATGAGAGAGAGAGAGAGAGAGAGAGAGAGAGAGAGAGAGAGAGAGAGAGAGAGAGAGAGAGAGGAGGAGAGGAGAGAAAGAGAGAGAGAGAGAGAGAGCCACAGAGAGAGAGAGAGAGAGAGAGAGAGAGAGAGAGAGAGAGAGAGAGAGAGAGAGAGAGAGAGAGAGCATAACAAAAGAGAGGTAATGGCCCTTTATCCCCTAATGACGCCACTCACCGTATCAGACTACTCGCGTGAAGGACGAGGCAGGAAACAAACACTAACAGCCGCGCCTCAAGGGTAGAGATCTGTGGGCGAGGAGAAGGCAGTCTTAATGAAATGCGAAATAAAACGTCACATAAAAGCTCTGGAGTCTGGATAGCCGTTGATATGAGAAGAAGGCATGCAATTTTATACAAACACTAACAGCCGCACGTCGAGTGGTATCTGTGGACGAGGAGGAGGAACATAGTCTTAATGAAACAGTAAAGAAAACATGGTAAGCCCTCGAGCCTGACATGAGGAAAAATCAGCCTCAGTTATGGAAGCTGTCTTATGAACGAAGGTGGGACATCGTACAAGCTCCAGAGTCTGATTAGCTGTTGACGAGAAGAGGAAAATTTCACTTTAGGCGAAGGAAAAAACAAAAAACGGAAGGAAGAAAGAATGAAGGTGGTACATTGGGCAAGCTCTCGGGTCTGGGTAACTTGACGAGAGAAGAGGAAAACTACACTGAAGGCGATGGAAAAAAAGAAAGAACGGAAGGAAGAAAGAATGAAAGTGGTACATCGCGCAAGCTCTCGGGTCTGGAAAGAAAGTTGGAAAGTTTCATTTAGTCGGCGCAACATCTGTGGTCATATGCCGGAGAGAGACGAGTTTGGGTAACATGGCGAGAGAAGAGGAAAACAACACTGAAGGCGAAGGAAAAACACCGAGTCAAGTTCGCATTACGCCAGAAATAGCAACCAAGAAAGCTTACCTACGCGGCCTCATTAGGGAAGCTGTTCGATGTTGTTGGAAGCTCATCAGTTCAACTCTCGCGTAGCAATGCACGTCAATCACAGAGAAGCTATTCGGAAATGACCTAATTCTTTTGTGCATACGCATCTGGAAACGAAGCTCTGATGATGCTACAGCGGTGTTTATTACTTTTTCATGCGATATATCAGAGTGGAATGTGAGTGCTTTGTGGTGGATGAAGTGTCTTAGTAGGCTACATAAAGCTGTCACGTAAATGATCACACACAAAAAAAAAAATGGCTAAAAACACGTCATATTAGTTGTTGTTTTTCTTTAGATTATGAAGCTTTGTTAATCATTCTGGAGCGATAACTGTCTACTTAGCGTTGTTATGAGACTACACGCTCGAAAATTGAAGAAGTTTTGACTGTCCCATAAATCTATCCATAATATAATAATTCAAAGGAGGTTAAGTCTGCAAAATAAACGAAAAAAACAAAACAAGAAGAGTAATTTGCATGGCCAACAAGTGCTAATAAACAACAACAACAACAACAACAACAACAACAACAACAACAACAACAACAACAACAACAACAACAACAACAACAACAACAACAACAACAACAACAACAACAACAACAACAACATTCTGAGTATTGTAAGAGTCTGGTGGCGCTTAATGTTATCGAGCTCAGTGTTTGTAAATAATTCACCGCCTTGTTCGAACGCCGTCCCCGTGACAGCTGGGGGGAGACTTGTCGGAACTCTTCGGGGGGAGGCCTTGATCTTTCTCCTCAGAGCTTCAGTAATGTTTTTTTTTTTCCTGTACTAGCCAGAGATAGACGTAGCAGTAATGTTATCGGGGAAGAAGCAGCAAGCACTTTTTTTTACAGCAAAGGAGACAGCTCAAGGAAAATAAAAGAAACCGTAACAAAACGCAAAAGAAAAAAAAAAGAACGAGAGGCCAAATGAGGTGAATTCCGGGTGGATGGGTATTTTATTAGGTGTTTTATAATGTGAATGGATTACTGGATGCAGTGTTGTTGTCGTTGAGAAAGAAAAAAATTATATACTAGTTAATGGATGCAGGCAGTGTTGTTATCGTTGAGAAAGAAAGAAGTTATATACTAGTTAATGGATGTAGACAGTGTTGTTATCGTTGAGAAAGAAAGAAATTATATACTAGTTAATGGATGCAGGCAGTGTTGTTATCATTGAGAAATAAATAAATTATATACTAGTTAATGGATGCAGGCAGTGTTGTTATCATTGAGAAATAAATAAATTATATACTAGTTAATGGATGCAGGCAGTGTTGTTATCGTTGAGAAAGAAAGAAGTTATATACTAGTTAATGGATGTAGACAGTGTTGTTATCGTTGAGAAAGAAAGAAATTATATACTAGTTAATGGATGCAGGCAGTGTTGTTATCATTGAGAAATAAATAAATTATATACTAGTTAATGGATGTAGACAGTGTTGTTATCGTTGAGAAAGAAAGAAATTATATACTAGTTAATGGATGTAGACAGTGTTGTTATCATTTAGAAATAAATAAATTATATACTAGTTAATGGATGTAGGCAGTGTTGTTATCGTTGAGAAAGAAAGAAATTATATACTAGTTAATGGATGCAGGAAGTGTTGTTATCGTTGAGAAAGAAAGAAATTATATACTAGTTAATGGATGCAGGCAGTGTTGTTATCGTTGAGAAAGAAAGAAATTATATACTAGTTAATGGATGCAGGCAGTGTTGTTATCGTTGAGAAATAAATAAATTATATACTAGTTAATGGATGCAGGCAGTGTTGTTATCGTTGAGAAAGAGAGAAGTTATATAATAGTTAATGGATGCAGGCAGTGTTGTTATCGTTGAGAAAGAGAGAAGTTATATAATAGTTAATGGATGCAGGCAGTGTTGTTATCGTTGAGAAAGAAAGAAATTATATACTAGTTAATGGATGCAGGCAGTGTTGTTATCGTTGAGAAAGAAAGAAGTTATATACTAGTTAATGGATGCAGGCAGTGTTGTTATCGTTGAGAAAGAAAGAAATTATATACTAGTTAATGGATGCAGGCAGTGTTGTTATCGTTGAGAAAGAAAGAAGTTATATAATAGTTAATGGATGCAGGCAGTGTTGTTATCGTTGAGAAAGAAAGAAGTTATATAATAGTTAATGGATGCAGGCAGTGTTGTTATCGTTGAGAAAGAAAGAAGTTATATAATAGTTAATGGATGCAGGCAGTGTTGTTATCGTTGAGAAAGAAAGAAGTTATATAATAGTTAATGGACGCAGGCAGTGTTGTTATCGTTGAGAAAGAAAGAAGTTATATACTAGTTAATGGATGCAGGCAGTGTTGTTATCGTTGAGAAAGAAAGAAGTTATATAATAGTTAATGGATGCAGGCAGTGTTGTTATCGTTGAGAAAGAAAGAAGTTATATAATAGTTAATGGATGCAGGCAGTGTTGTTATCGTTGAGAAAGAAAGAAGTTATATAATAGTTAATGGATGCAGGCAGTGTTGTTATCGTTGAGAAAGAAAGAAATTATATACTAGTTAATGGATGTAGACAGTGTTGTTATCGTTGAGAAAGAAAGAAGTTATATACTAGTTAATGGATGCAGGCAGTGTTGTTATCGTTGAGAAAGAAAGAAGTTATATACTAGTTAATGGATGCAGGCAGTGTTGTTATCGTTGAGAAAGAAAGAAATTATATACTAGTTAATGGATGCAGGCAGTGTTGTTATCGTTGAGAAATAAACAAATCATATACTAGTTTTAAGGTTGATGGGCAAAAAATATGTAGTAATGTTATCGTTGAGAAAGAAACAAACAAATTATATACTCGTTTAAAATGGATGGATGAAAAATGGATGCAGTGTTGTGATCGTTGAAAAAGAAAGAAATTATATACTAGTTTGAAGGTGGATGGGCAAAAAATATGTAGTAATGTTATCGCTGAGAAAGAAACAAATTATATACTAGTTTTAAGATGGATGGGCCAAAAATATGTAGTAATGTTATCGTTAAGAAAAAAACAAAAACAAATTATATAGTATAGTTTTGTAAGGTGGATGAAAAACGGATGCAGTAATGTTATCGCTGAGAAAGATACAAATCATTTCGTAGTTTTAAGGTGGATGGACTCGTGCGGGGTTCTGTTTAAATCGGAACTCGTGTTAATTCTTCCCAGAAATAGTCACACTCCTGTCACCGTTGATAAAGAGCACGTGATCAACCTAGCTTTTGGAGTGGACGTAGTGGTGGTGGATTAGGTGGTGGATAAACTCTTGCTGGCCACCGTTTTCATCAAAGTTGGCGTTAATCTTTGCCAGAAATAGTCACACACTCATGTTATCGTTGAAAAAGAACACGAGATTAACCTAGTTTTTGGAGATGATGTCGTGGTGGTGAATTAAGATTGTGTGGACTCGTTTTTTTTTTTTTTTTTTTTACAGATTAGGAGACAGTTCAAGGGCGTGAAAAAAAAACAAAAACAATAGTGAGAAAAAAGCCCGCTACTTACTGCTCCCGAATAGAGTACATAGGAGTGACCAAAAGGAGAGGTCAATTTGCCTCTGTTGACATCGGAGCTCGTGTTAATCCTTTCCAGAAATAGTCACACGCTTGTTATCATTGAACAAGACACGAGATTAACCTAGTTTTTGGAATGGACGTAGTGGTGGTGAATTAAGTGGTGGATAAACTCTTCCCGGCCCCTGTTTACATCGTAGGTACTGTTAATCCTTCCCAGAAATAGTCACACGCCTGTTATCATTGAACAAGACACGAAATTTTGGAGTGGCTGTAGTGCAGGATGAATCAAGAGGTGAATGAACTCTTCCCGGCCTCTGTTTACATCGTAGATGCTGTTAATCTCTGCCGGAAATAGTCACGCCCATGCCATCGTTGAACAGAAGCATGACAGTAACATTTTCGGAGTGGGCGAAAGTCGGTAATCTCGGACGCTTCGATCTCTCAGGTCATCTATTTCCAAAGCCTTGGTGATGGAGGACCTTGGATATTCTGTTTCGCCAAAGGTAAAATATTATGTATGACGAAAGGAAAAGAGAAACAGGAGGGTTGTATGTATATTGTAACCTTTCTTTACGTAAAAAAAGAATAGAAGGGCTGAGATATTGTTATTTAGTGTTTCGTAAAAGCTAACGAGCCTCTCTCCTCCTCTCTCTTCCTCTCACTGAACAAAGACATAAGCCCAGACGCCAACAACCAACATACGTATTGTGTTCGTAAGGGCAACATGCTGCTCGAGAGTTCTAAGCGTCGACTCGCTACACCTCCAGAGAGAGACACGAGCGAGGGGGAGAAAGTTGTGTTGCGCAAGACGGTGTTGTCGCCTCTGAGTCTCGCGTTTGTTTGTCTTGGTAACGGCTTATAACAGGAGCACGGCATCAATTAATATTATAACCTAGTCTGTGAAGTGGACGTACTGGCGCGTAGATAGAGAGACCTTCACCTTTCCACGACCTTAACGTTCAGGAGGAGGAGGAGGAGGAGGAGGAGGGGGCCGACGCTGCCATGACTCAGATCCTGGTGACGCGATATGCCGCACTTCTCTGGTTCTTTGGGGGGGGGGGGGGCGTTCTGTGGTCCATCGAAACACTCTGGTATGATCATAGTGAGTCTCTTTCGGCTGCCAGTTCGATTCTCTTCATCTCGTGACGCGATTTTGCCTTAGTTCTTTCGGTGACGCGCTATGCTGATCGTCTCTGGTTCTTTGGGGGGTCCTAGGTCTGTCGAAACACTCTGGTATGATCATAGTGAGTCTCTTTCGGCTGCCAGTTCGATTCTCTTCATCTGGTGACGCGATTTTGCCTTAGTTCTTTCGGTGACGCGCTATGCTGATCGTCTCTGGTTCTTTAGGGAGTCTTTGGTCTACCGAAATACTCTGGGCCAATCTTCGCGACTCTTTCTTGCGGTTACCAGCTTAATCCTTTTCATTTGGTCACGTGACTTTTATTACTTTATATGTATAGTTCTTTTACTGTGTCTTCTTCTATGGTCCAAACATCACCGTGCACTTTTTACGCACTTTCATATACTTTTACACACTTAACACGCCTCACTTTGCATACTTTACAACCATAAGAAACGTATTTTAACTTCGTTTTATCTGTGTAAGTGTAAAATGTAACTGTGAAGGAGACCAACCAGTAAATGTCAGAATAATTAGGTAAATGATGCAAGATACTCTCAAGCTGGGACGAGCACTTTTTAAACTTGTCGATATAAGCCCAAGGACACGCATGTACTGATTTACTATGGAATGTTTAAATCAGAATATGTGATTAGCGGGAGATAAAACTTGTGTGCAGAAGGTTTATTTTCTTTTTACTTTATATAAGCTACAAAAATAAAACATTGCGGTAAGTCTGAAACCATGATTATAAAATGGAGTGAAGTGCGCGAGATATGTTATGCTGGAACGCTATTGTGAACACGAAGCCGTCTTATCAGTGAATTAATTGCCTGCAAGTGCTAATATAAACAGAAAACCGTCTTATCAGTTAATATATTACCTGCAAGAAGTGAAAGCATTTTTTTTTTTACAGAAAAGGAGACAGTTCAAGGGCGTGAAAAAAAGAAAACAATAATGAAAAAAAAAGCCCGCTACTTACTGCTCCCGAATAGAGCACATAGGAGTGGCCAGAAAGAGAGGTCAATTTCGGGAGGAGAAGTGTCCTGATAAATATGAATAAATATAAATATGAAATCCTCTTGTCGATGAAAAAGAAAACCTATGATGATATAAACACAAAATCGTCTAATTAGTGAATATCTTCCCTAAAATAATGTTAACTTATACACGAAAGTTTCATCAGAGAAAAATACACTACCTACGAAAGTGAAAACAAACACGAAACAATTAAGAATCAATCAAAACATAAAATCGAACAAGAAGTCAAAACGAAAATATAAAATCAGCAAAATATATATACAGAAAGACACCTCTCCTCCCGAAATTGACCTCTCTTTCGGCCACCTCTTTGGATTCTTTTTAGGAGCAGCGAGTAGCGGGCTTTTTTTATTATTGTTTCCTTTTTTGTGTGCCCTTGAGCTGTCTCCTTTGCTGTAAAAAAACAAAAAACGTTACACCGTCTACGATTAGTTAAAGCATTATCTACAGAAGTGAAAACACGAACCAGTCTAATCAGAGAAAACGTTACCTACAAAAATAACAACATGAAAAGGAAACCGAGTAACTAAATCAAGAGAATGTCCTAACAGGTGAACTTACATGAGACACACCTGACATTTTTTTGACGCATCGTGCTCCGGGTGCAGCTAAATGGAATAACAGGTACAAGTGGTGTAAATGTGAGTGGTGGGGAGGGGGAGTGGAGCAGTTCAAAAAAATGTAAGCCGTTGTAAGTTGTAAAGTAAAACCACAAACACAAACAATGCAATTAGTCAAAAACCGTGTCTACAAAAGCCCCATCAGGAACACGAAACGATCTAATTCGAGAAGACATTAATACCTACAACACCGAAACCATTTAACTAATCAAAAGAATGTTCAAATAGGCAATTAACGCGAGTCACACCTTACGTTATTCTTTTCTTCCGCATCGTGTCCCGGGTACAGGTAAATGGTATAACAGGTACGAGTTGTGTAAATGTGCGCAGGAGAATTTAATAGCTGGTCCGCGACTACTAAAAGAGATTCCTCGAAGCATGTTTTTTTCTTTTCCTTTTTAATCTGGCATCTCAGTGTTTATCCAGCAGTACGAGTGTTTTTGTTATTAGTATTCATTGTATTCATGAGTATAGTATTCGTTTATATATATTTTGTGTTTTCCTTTGATATTTTTTTACAGGTATACGAGTGTTGTTTCAGAGCATTCATTTTTTATACCTATGTTTATGTTTTCGGGGTTATTTTTATATTTTTTTGTTTTCTTTTTTTATTTTCTCTTTTCATATTTCTTTTACCAGTACAAAGCATTTTTTTCTTTACCAGACCGACCAACTTCTACCAGAACGAGCATTTTTTTTCTTTTTCAACCATTTTCTACCATTTTTTTCTACCACTGGGACCATTTTTTTTTTTACCAGTACAAAACATCTTTTTTCAATCAGAACGATCATGTATTTTTCCACTACGAATATTTTACAGTCATCGTAAAGAGTTGTTTTGCGTCTCTTTCCTTTCCGTTTCGATGACGTTCACCTGACATTTACGTTAGTAGAGTAATTTGCAACACTTAATAAAATAATAATAAAAAAATAATAATGATAAAAATAATAAAATAATAAAATTGTACCCTCAAGCTAAATCATAACACGCTCTCTTAAAACATTTTCCCTCATTCAAACGCGTATTTTTCTTCTCATTATCACGTTACAGCTGACAGATAATTACGGTTTTGAGTTAATGACGTCGTAGCCTTTCATTACACGCTGTCACGAAATAGATAAGTTAGAAGTTAATGGACCAATGTTGGTGTTTTCAGACGCTCCCGCCTCTCACACCAACTACTTCCAAAGGCCAAAAAAGGATATCAATTGGGTTCTAATGAGTATATTCTTAGGTTCATGGTACAGAGGCAGAGTCAGACTACCACCAGGGCCATTAAACTACCCCTGAAAATGCCCAAAACTCCTATAAAAAACGAGTCAAGTATGTAGGTATGCTTGGGGGCCGAAATGCTCATGAATTTGACTCTAAAACTGTTGTCATATAATTAGTTTCGCTTCGACAGACAGAAGAAGGGTCAAACTACCACCAGGGTCATGAAACTACCCCTGGAAATGTCCCACAAAAACAGTGTCAAATATATAGGTATGCTTTGTTATTTGGTTAGTTTCGCTTCGACAGACGGAAGAAGGGTCAAACTACCACCAGGGTCATAAACTACCCCTGGAAATGCCCAAAACTCCTACAAAAACCGTGTCAGATATGTGTTCAGTGACCCCGAAATGTTTAAGACTACGACCTTAAAACCACTGTCGTATGGTGAGTCTCGCATCGATGGACTCTCACCGGACCGAACCATAAGCAGAAAAATACCGTCCCCCGAAAAAAGATAAAAGAAAACGGGCTCTCGTGTGACACTATCTTAATCCGCTCAGAGTGACGGAAAGAGAAAAAAATAAGTGTCTGGCTGCTTCTTTTAAGTCCGCCTGACACCACCGTCCTTCTAAACATTTTCGGCCCTTCCCTCTCGCCGAAAAATTCTTTATGCGCCGAAACGAAAGTGGCGTGGAAGCATTAGGAGACATTTTTCAACAAGTTATTTTTTTCCCTTCTCTCGGGTTTAGTTTTAGGAGCGCCGCAGTGAATAGCAACGTGCGAGGGAAGGGGGGCGGGGGGCTGTGAAGGGGAAGGGGGTGCGAGGGAAGGGTGGGGGGGTGATGGGGTGGGGTGGGTGGGTGGGGGGGAGGGGAGCAATAAGTATGTAAGGCGTGCTAAGTTTTCGTATTTCAACTCGTGCTGAATTGAATAATTATTAGTTTGGTGTGTGTGTGTGTGTGTGTGTGTGTGTGTGTGTGTGTGTGTGTGTGTGAGTGAGAGTGAGAGTGAGAGTGAGAGTGAGAGTGAGAGTGAGAGTGAGAGTGAGAGTGAGAGTGTGTGTGTGTGTGTGTGTGTGTGTGTGTGTGTGTGTGTGTGTGTGTGTGTGTGTGTGTGTGTGTACGCATGTATGTATGTATGTGGGTAGATAGTTAGGGGCGCTAGGTTTAGTATATACTAATAATGATAATGATAATGATAATAATAATAATAATAATAATAATAATAATAATAATAATAATAATAATAATAATAATAATAATAATAATAATAATAATAATAATAATAATAATAATAATAATAATAATAATAATAATAATATAATAATAATAACAACAATAGCATGACGCAACACACACCACCACTCTGTCACGTTGAAGGAAATTGCGTTGCCGAAAACCGAGACGACAAAAATGTGTTGTGGACAGACATGCGGACAGGACGACCAACGACCCGCGTCACACTTTTTTTTTTACCACCACCACCACCACCACTACTACCACCACCACCACTACCACCACCACCACTACCACCACCATCACCACCACCATCACTACCACTATCACCGCAACCATTGTCATCACCCTCATCACTATTATCACCACCCTTTCAATATCCTATCTATCTGTCTATCACTACCACCATCTCCACCACCACCACCACCACAGCAGCCGCCACCACCACTACTATAAAATACCATCACCACCACCAACATCACCTTGCCTATCATCTTTTATCATCACCTTCACCACCACCTCCACCACTATCAACACCGACACCACCACCACCGCCGCCGCCACGAAAGCCGCGCATTGTACAGCATTCATTATTAATATTTCATGCAAATTAATCCTTATCCAGTTACCGGAACTTCAGTGGCGGGGAGAGGCGGACCCTGTCTCCCCGCGCGGACTTTAATATACTTCCTGGTTAGCCATTAATTAGAGAGAAATGACTCCCGCGTGTTATTTTATTTGCCTGGACCGCGGTGGTGTGCATGACTATCTATACAACTCTTATTTAGCTTTTACAGCCTTCCTTTTTTCTTTTATTCTTCCTTTTTATTCCTATTCTAATTAACACAACCTTTTATTTCCTTTCTATTTACCCTTCTCTATTCCTTTGTTCTTTATTCTTTATTCCTATTCCTATCCACACAACTCTTTATTTACTTTCTACTAACCCTCATTTATTCCTTATTCTTTATTCCTATTCCTGTTTTTATTCACACAACTCTTTCTTTATTTACTTTCTACTAGCTCTTCTTTATTCCTTATTCTTTGTTCCTATTCCTATTCCTATTCACACAACCCTTTATTCACTTTCTACTAACCCTCCTTTATTCCTTATTCTTTATTCCTATTCCTGTTTTTATTCACACAACTCTTTCTTTATTTACTTTCTACTAGCCCTTCTTTATTCCTTATTCTTTATTCCTATTCCTATTCCTATTCACACAACTCTTCATTCACTTTCTACTAACCCTCCTTTATTCCTTATTCCTATTCCTACTCACACAACTTTTTATTTACTTTCTGCTAACCCTCCTTTATTCTTTTATTCTTTATTCCGTTATTCTTTATTATTAACCATTCACACCACCCTTTGTTTACTTTCCACTAACTCTCCTTTATGCTTTTATTCTTTTCATTCCTTTTTATTACCACCACCACTAACACCTCTCTTTTGGCCACTCGTCTGTACACTGTTTTATGGAGCCAGCGATTAGGGAGCTTTTTCTTTCCCACATTTTTTTCTCTTTTTTTTTGCCCTTGAGTTGCTTCCTTTGCTGTAAAAAAACCCATCACCAACACCCTCACCAACACCACTACCCCTTCCACCACCACTACCACCTCCACTACCATTATCGCCACCTGTTCTTTGAGGATATTACAGCAACATATATTTCCTGAATCGCGCTGTGCATACATATTCGTTCGCCTCTTATCTAGCTTCTTCTTGCCTCCTTTTTCTGCCACGGTAAGAGGTCATACTTTTCTAAATTACTGCAGCATATTATTTCCTTGAATCACGGAGGTGTGCATAACTATTCATTTAACTCTTATTTAGCTTCTACAAACTCCATTCTTTTTTTTTTTTTTTTTTTTACTATGCTCTTACTTTCTTTTCCACAACATTTTATTTTCCTGAATGGCGGATGTGTGCATGACCATTCTTCCAACTCTTATCTGACTTCTATAAACTCTATCTTTTTTTACTGTAATCAGAAATCTTCCTTTTCTTTCAGTCTAACGATTACTGCAGCATTTGATTTCCCTCAGTCGTGGAAGTTTTCATATCTATTCATCTAACTCTTTATTTAATGTCCACAAACCTCCTTTTTTTACCATAATGATAATGTCACCACGTTCTTTCAGGTTATAAATCACTGCAACACTATGGTCGATATTATAAGACACCTTGGCTTCTCACATTACGTATTTCTAAAGGTCAAAGAGAGGGTCAATCGGGTTCTAATGAGTGTTTCTTTAGGTTCACGGCACAGAGGAAGAGTCAAACTACCACCAGGGTCATAAAACTACTCCTGGAAATGTCCCAAACTCCTATGAAAGCCTTGTCAAATATGTGTTTTTGGACGACGAAATGCTTAGTAATACGGCCCTCTATTTCCCTTAATCTTGAAGGTCTGCACAACTAGCTTCTACAAATCGCTCTTTTCAGCATATTTAGGACTCATCCCTTTTTTTGAGGCATTTAAAACCTCGTTATACCCATTAGACTGAGCTTCACGTTAACTCTCTCTCTCTCTCTCTCTCTCTCTCTCTCTCTCACTTTATGGACACTCACGGCTTAATTGATACCTGGACACATTAACTCACCTTTCTTCACCTTGAGTCGGGGTTCTTCCTCACTGGTAATTAAGTCTTGGGGCGAAGGTGGAAGAAGACCAAAAATAAATATAATACTATGTTCCACTAATTACTAATACATATCTAGTTACTTTTTCTTACTTTTTCCACACACGCACACGCACACGCACACACACACACACACACACACACACACACACACACACACACACACAGAAGGAGGGGGGGGGTGAATACACAATGGATACATATTTGACTTCTCTGGCTGATGTTAATACATATACATATTTTTCTTTAAACTACAGAAGGCTAATTTCCGGGCACCACACAAGGAAATATGTTAATAAATAGATAAATAAATACAAGTAAGCAAAAGTAAGATGAAAGAAAGGGATTAATTCGTGGTTTTGTTTTGGGTTAAAAAAAAGTGAATTAAAATAAGCTGAAACTATTCTGACCTTTAAACACACAGAAAAAAATATATATATAAATAAAAAGATAAATAAATACGAATAAATAAAAGTAAAACGAAAAAATGGATTAGGTCGTGGTTTTGTCTTTTTTTCATGAGGGGCTCAGAACAAAGTCAGGAGGAGAGGTCATTTACACACCCCAAAACAACACACACTACTTGACTGCAATGCTCACCTCCCTACCTTCCTTGGGCTTTGAGTGTGGGATAGATCATTACCTCTATCCCTATCAAACGAGGAACGCAAAAGTAATGGATCATGTATGTTTCAGTGAAGATAGGGTAAAGGTTGATTGGTATGAAGCCTGTGGAAGATTGTCACCTCTATCATTCCCTATCAAACGCGGAACGCAAAAGTAATGGATCTTGTTTGTTTCAGTGAAGATAGGGTAATGGCTGACTGACATGTTTTTACCGGCAAGGAGGTACAGCTGTCGTGGTTTGAAGCCTGTGGAAGATTATCACCTCTATTACTCCCTATCAACAAGGCATGCACATGTAATTGATCTCGTAGGTTTGACTAGAGTTAGAGCTCCGGAGGTTTACTGACACGTATCTACCGGCAAAGAGGTACACCTGCCATTGTTTGAAACTCGACTGTCACCTCCACACGCACTACCGGACATTCTTAAGCATATCGGCAGCCAAGCGCACACATTTGACAAGGCTTTCATATGGGTTTTGAGCATTACCAGGGATAGTTTTATGAACCTGGTGGTAGTATGATCATTCTTCTGTACCATGAATGTGAAAACACTTACGAGAACCTGATGAATCGCTTCTATGGCCTTTGAAAATCGTTGATGTAAGAGGCGGAAGCGTGTGAGAATACTGCAGGAAAAATATGTATGTTTGGTTCGATTAAATCCTAGACTCAGCGGTGCCCGGCTCCCCACCAGTCATGCCGCCGCCGCCAGGAAAGTGCTGCAGAAGTTAAACACGCGGTACCATTTTACTTTCTGGCCTCAGCAGCCGTCTCGCCTCCCTGACGGACAACCTGACACACATTACTTTAAAATACGTTAATCAATTCAGGTTTAGGGCCGTTGATTTATCCTTTCCTCTCGTATGAAATATATCAATAATTTCACTCGTATTCAATATATCAATAATCATTTTTCTAATAATAAGTTTGATTGGTTAGTAATATGCGTGGGTGCCATAGTTATTAGTTAGTGACTGATAAATGCAATAAGCTGAGTAAAATTAAATGGGGCAAAGTCAGACACGGTGCCCAATATCATTCCAAATATTTCATAAAGTAATTACTGAATTTTTTTAGCGCCTCACTGATGTAATATAAATTTATACGCGCTAAATGAATATTCCTTTTAATTCGACATCTAAAATGGATTAAACTTTTCTGAGCTTTTTTTTCTGTCGCGGATGGAAGCTCGTGAGATTTCTTTTACTAATTCACATGGTCGCGCCGATGTTCATTCCTCTGCAGCACATGTGAGTGACGGAGACAAGCCACAGACGAGCCCACGCGTCGCTCAGAACCGGGAATCATGTCGCGGATAGTGTGGCGGGGAAAGGTACTCTGATAATCTTGCTCGCCTACATATCACCCAGGGACATAATACACGGTACCCTAATCCTCTTGTTTACTTATGAATCGCCCAGGGACTACATATTGTCAGGAAGAAAATGTTGAAAAAAGGATGATTTCATATTTGTTAAAACGTTCATCACCAAATAGACTTCAAAGTATATTCAGAACTTGATGTGGAAGCAGGCGACTCAAGTTTGGCGGTTGAAGTAAGCAGGGATCTTTTATATTATATCATTAAAATTCATACTGCCAGGACGATTACATTCCGCTGATAAAACGTTTATCACCGAATATGGACTTCAAAGTATATAAAAAAATAATGGGAAAGCAAGCAACTCAGTTTAGTAGTTGAAATATGCAGTCGTCATCTTTTATAAGTACACTAAATTTTGTTGCTTACGTATCCATGACCGAGAGAGATTTAGGTCGTTACTCACCGAATATGGACTTCAAAGTATAAAAAAAAATGATGGGAAAGCAAGCGACTCAGTTTAGTCGTTGAAATATGCAGTCGTCATCTTTTATAACCACTAAATTTTGTTGCTTACGTATCCATGACCGAGAGATATTTATGTCGTTACTCACCGAATATGGACTTCAAAGTTTAAAAAAAAAAATTATGGGAAAGCAAGCGACTCAGTTTAGTCGTTGAAATATGCAGTCGTCATCTTTTATAACGTCACTAAATTTTGTTGCTTACGTATCCATGACCGAGAGAGATTTAGGTCGTTACTCACCGAATCTGGACTTCAGAGTATAAAAAAAAAAATGATTGGAAAGCAAGGGACTCAGTTTAGTAGTTGAAATATGCAATCGTCATCTTTTATAACATCAGTAACTTTTGTTGCTTACGTATCCATGACCAAGAGATATTTAGTTCGTTACTGTCAGACAATTCCGCCTCTCACACCAAAAATTTCCAAAGGCCAAAAAAATCAGTCGGGTTCTAATGAGTGAAATTATTGGTTCATGGCACAGAAGAGGGTCAAGTTACCACCAGGATCATAAAACTATCCCTGGAAATGCCCACAACTTATATGAAAGCATTGTTAAATATGAGTGCTCGAAAACCGTATTGTTAAAATGATACGACACTTAGATATTTCAGTAGTTCGGAGCATGTGAAAATACATATCCTCTCGTGAAACATAAATCATTTTGGGATTTTGTCGTATACCAAGAACGCGAGGTGGGGAGAAACAAGTTAAATCCGTTGTTCTAGTCTACATTCATCATTCCGAGATTACGTTATATCAGGAAGTCTACGTTTTCATCACTCCCTAATTCAGTAGGTCGAGGACACGCACAATAATAATAATAGATAAAAATAATGGGTTTCGGGATTGAGTTATATCAGGAAGTCTACGTTTTCACCACTCCCTATATCAGTAAGTCGAGAATATGCACTATAATAATACTAGATAAAAATAAATGGTTTCGGGATTGAGTTATATCAGGAAGTCTACGTTTTCACCACTCCCTATTTCAGTAGGTCGAGAATATGCAGAAGAGTAATAATAAATGATAATAAATGATAATATATAACAAGAATAAATAATAAACAGAGGGAAAGAGGGAGGGAATACTTGTGGATATAGAGAATGTTTGCTCGGGTGTGTATTTGTGTTTGTGTTTGTGTACGAGAGAGAGAGAGAGAGAGAGAGAGAGAGAGAGAGAGAGAGAGAGAGAGAGAGAGAGAGAGAGAGAGAGAGAGAGAGAGAGAGAGAGAGAGAGAGAGAGAATCACAAGTACTAATTCAAATTCCTCTCCTTGTCTAAATGTTACTATAATCCGCCTCTCAAATGAACATCGACAACCAAGCTCTTCTGCACCCAGCTCCTTCCTTTTCCCTCCCCCTTCCCCCCCGCAGTCTTTCCCTCCTCAACCTCCTACACCCAATCACTCTGGAGGGGTTACTACTGGGTGCAATACATACTGTAGAAAAAACCCTCTCTGGTCTACTGTTCGAGGGTCCATTCTACTGAAACGACTTTCCATTAAATATTTCGCGATAGACCGAGATACATGTCATCTTGCATAATGTGTGTGTGTGTGTGTGTGTGTGTGTGTGTGTGTGTGTGTGTGTGTGTGTGTGTGTGTGTGTGTGTGTGTGTGTGTGTGTGAGTGTGTGAGTGTGTGTGTGTGTGTGTGTGTGTGTGTGTGTGTGTGTGTGTATATGTATGTATGTGTATAACCATTTCCATGAACTAAATCACTAAAAAAACAAAAAAGAAACACTCCTGATCCACTTCCAAACAGCCTTCACGAATCCATTACAGCTCCACTTTAGGCTCTACTTTGATGCTATTTGCTTACGATGTTTGTTCAACTTGGTCTTCCACTCGCCGGCAATGTTTTCACTGAGTCATGAATGCGGTCGGTAAATGTTCTCTAATTAATGCTGGCGGGGCGGCGGCGACAGTTATACGACGGTTATGAATATTACATCCGGGATCCGTGACCTCGTTAGTTCACTCGCCTCCTGATGATCTGTTTGCTGAGGCGATAGAGAAGGCGATAGCGGGTGACGAAGCGGGGGGCTGGGAGGGTGCTGAGCGAGTCCGGACGAGCGTTTCCAGGTTAGCCTAGTAACACATTATATTTTCGATACTAGGTAAATCTATTGAGCATATTGTATTTCGCCTTTCTGAGCCAAAACTATTTCAAAAAAGGCATCAACAGGTGACTGATTGGTGCTGGGAAGGGAAGGTAATCTGGTAACGGTGGAGAGAGGCGAGGGAAGGCAGACTTAATACTAGGGTACGGCCACGCTGCATGCGGTTTGCTGGGAGGGTAGAGGGTAGCGGGACGCCTAGCGGGTAGAGGCAAGCGATGCCGTGTCCACATCGGAAGAGGGAAAATCGCGTTGTTTAGGTTTTGGTGACGCCCACTCGGTGCAATGTCATCGTCAAAATTCTCAAGAAAATTGCTTTTACGTGAGACTGTCTCTGAAAATAGATGACCTGAATGTCGGGAGATCTTGCTGGATTCACGACTTTAACAAGCAGCGAGAAAGACGTGGTGATTTCAACAATGTGTACTGTCAAGCTGGCATGTACGACGATAAGTTTTTTGAGTATCTACGGATGACTCCTGGAACATTCTGCTGTTTGCTGAATTAACTGGAAGCGTGGCTGACCAAAATGATAACCAGCTTCAGAAAATCAGTTAGTGCCGGACAGTGACTGGTCATAACACTGAGGTAAGGAAATGTTTAAAGTAAATCACAACCACGTATACAGAGCGTGCTGTACATCAAATTTATTAAAGAAAGTAAACAAACCTGTTAGTACAATGTAACATTAGTGCTGAATAACACCTCAAAAATATGTAACAAAAAGGTAAAATAGCACTTATTATTTCTTCACTACTCATGTCTGAGCTGGTGTAGCTGCAGATCGCCTGGCGTCCCGCAAGCCACTGAGCGATTTTAACCGACATGTGGGTTCACGTAGCTGGGAGGGTAGCGGGTAAGCTTGGAGGGAACCCGCTACCCGCGTCCGGTATGGCCACTCGTATTAGATAACATGCGTTTGTTCTTGCCTCTCATCTGCTAGGCATCCCGCTACCCTCTACTCTCCTAGCAAATCCCGTGCAGTGTGGCCGTACCCAGTATTACTACGCTGGTCACTCTTGGCGGGACATTGTGGGTCGCGGGTGTGACTGGCAGAGGGAAGTGATCGATAGCTCAAAGTATTAAAAAAAAGTCGTTACCGCTCCGCTCACCGGCTTTCACCAGTTTGTGTGGGAAGGTTTTAAGTTTCATCATATAGAAATTGATTATCCATTTCACGAAGGATGGAGAGTATTAGGACATTATTACGTACGAGATTTCCATTCACACTCTAGAAGGAATTGCATTTAATCATCCATTTATAAACCTCGACTTTGTAGTAAATACGTGTTCTGTGCTGATTATATCCATGATTAATATTTTTTCCTCTCATAGCGATTAAAAAAAAAAGTCATCCACTTAATCATGTCACTGCCCACATTCAGTACGACATTCGACAATAAAAATACATTTCTCCATTACAACTCCGAGCAAAATAGTGTTGATGTCTGCCCGTCAAAATATCGCCACGGACTCTCCACGGCTCAGAGTTCTTCATTCAGAGGACGAACATAATTTGAATATTGCCGCTCGGGAGACTTAGCCAAGATCAAACCGGAATGATGTGAGACGGGAGGCGCTAAAAACGTAGGTACCAGACTCAGCAATATGCAAGAGGAAGAGAGGAGGAGCACTACGCGGGGTATTCATGAAACACGTTGGGAGCATGTGCGTGCGTGTGTGTGCGTGTGTGTGTGCAGGGCGGGAAAAACAAGGAGCGTAAAATCTAAATTGCTGAGAGGTCGACTTGATTGTCATATTAAAAAAAAAAAAAAACATACGCGGTTGTCAGGCTTTCTATATATAAGTTAAAGGGGGAAAGCCGCTTGCACTTTGAGGTGATAAAAGGAATAAAATATGAGAGTGAAGGGTGTTAGAGGAATGGGAGGAATGCTGGGCGTGGGAACTGCGTGCTTGGAGAGAAAAAAAGGTGTGGATTTGATTCCGCCGACCACTGCGCTGGGCTCCTATCCTTAAACATTTCAAGGCTTACACACCCACATTTAAAAAGACTTCCGTAGAGGTTCTGGGCATTAAAAAGACTTCCGTAGAGGTTCTGGGCATTAAAAAGACTTCCGTAGAGGTTCTGTGTATTCCCACGGTTGGTTTTATGAACTTTGTGATAGTTTGACAAGGCTTCTGTACCGTGAACGTTCAAAACACTCACAAGCACCCGACTTCCGTAAAGGTTCTGGATATTTTCACGGTTGGTTTTATGAGCCTAGTAATAGTTTGACAAGGCTTCTGCACCATGAACGTTCAAAACACTCACAAGAACCCGACCTCTCCTGTTTGTGGCCCTTGGAAATATATGTTCTGAGAGCCGAAAGCGTCTGAAAACATGGGCCGTGGGGAGCGTTTGCTGAGGGATCGTGGGAGATGTCAAACGTGCTTATGAGCAGAGCCGAGCAACAGACGTCCTCCAAACATCAAAGGTGTACCCAACATAGCGCAAAAGCTGATGAATTGTCGCTACGGTATATGAGCAAGTCTCTGAGGTGTGCGCGCGTGTGTGGCCTTGGTTATATATACATCCAGACCTCGAAATGAAAGGTACCCGTGGACGGCAGGAGGCAGGGCAGCGCACGGTTACGATTACGGGTCCGACAATGTTCCTTAGGCGCCTTCCACCGTCCACTCGCCGCTGCTCAGTGCAAGCCTCGTGTCGGTGTGTCGGCGCTGAAGCGGAAACGAGAAGATTAAATGCTGTGTGGGTCTGACTTGTCTAAATTTGCGGTCGCTAGCATTTCTCTTTCTCTCTCTTTCCTCAACATTTCTCTTCATCCTCCCTCTCTTTCAGTTTTACTTTTTAACACTCTTTCTCGTCGACTTTTTCATTTGTTTGATATCATAACTTATTTCTCCTTACTCTTTTTATTTTCTCTTTGCTGTGTTTTCGTGTCTCTTCATTCTCTTCATATTTTGCATTACAACACATCTCTTCATCTTAACTCCTCCTCATTCTCTTACGAGTTCAATTTTTTTCCTCATACGATGAATGAAGACGAACTCGTACTAACAACCATAAAGTTAGTTCCCTCTCGTTATATATTTCTCAGTAACGCTGACGTCCCGGCCTGAAGGATACACTAACGAGGCTATGCTAATACCCTCGGGCTGAACTTCCGCACTCAGCACGCCATGAATAACACAGAACGTCCACTCACGCCAAGGCTGTGCTGACGTCAGGAAGGCGAACCCCAGTGCAGGACAAACTCACGTCAGAAATGTTTGCTGTGCCATGACCTCTCGTCGGCAGGGCTTGGCGCAATGACTAATCCTTCGGAAGAGCCGCAAAACATCCCGAGAGGAACTTTACATCGTGCCAGAAATACTTCGCTGGTTATCTGACTCATGCGTGACTGGAGAATGTGGGCATGAAGTTCTTATAATGACAGTGATATTAGGTGGAGTTAGACAGTGATATTAGGTGGGGTTAGATTCACGGGAGCTCAGATTCAAAGGAGCTGCCTTGTACAGTCCTACCGGCCTCTTGCAGACTCCTACGTTCTTATGTTCTTATGTTCTTAAGGTAGCGGTGGTTAGTTAACCGAAAAAATCTTCAAGGCTAGGCGTAACGGGTGTCTACTTTTTGGGGCTACTTATTGAGCGTCAGCCCTGCAGATGTTCGGTGACTATGAAGTAAAGAAAATCCTCAGCCACGGGTCTCTTAGTAGGGTCGCAACGTTCTGCTCCAGCGGCGGTGACGGCCACCTCGGGAAAGTGGAGAGGCTGCCCCAAAGGTTAGTGCTGCGAGTAATCACCAACCTTCACTTTCAGCCTTAGTTGAAGGATATCGGGTAACCAGCACCATAACAGTCCATTTGAGGTACATAAAAAGTTTGTATTTTTCGCACGAGTAGCAACTGCCGGCCATTAATATATGCAGCAAAGTTAGTATATGCTCTTCGCACATTGCACACCGAAACAGAAATGTGAGCGAAGGGTTTCAGGCATACGAAAGCAAATTATTTTATACACTATTGCACCGACCATTAGTTTCCACTCCAGCCCAACACCAAACACTTTGTCCGCATCAAACCAAGAAGTAACTCATATCCTCACCTGCTGGGGGGGGGGGGAGAGAGAGAGAGAGAGAGAGAGAGAGAGAGAGAGAGAGAGAGAGAGAGAGAGAGAGAGAGAGAGAGAGAGAGAGAGAGAGAGAGAGAGAGAGAGAGAGAGAAAGTCAGTCTTGCAGTAGTCATTTTTCTCTTCATATTTGTACGTAATTTAAGAACATCCACGCTTCGCTTCCCCTCTTTGTCTCCCCTCTTGTTCAACGCTGCCAGATTCCTATAAAGTTTAACGCATCATTCACTGTGCAGAGCTGGCAAGGGAGAAGACCAAGTCGTGATGCATAGCCTAATTCATTTATTGCTCTACTTGTTTAAATTCAGCCCATATTTCCAGCTTTCGGCTCTCAACAGTTATTTCCACTTAGTTCTCTCTGAGTTTGAGTTACCGGTTGTCTGTCTGTCTGGAGAATTTGACATATGAATTACGCTTAAGTTATCTGAGGACAGCCACGGAGAGTCAGCTTTGAAGGTAACTAACTGGAAAATGCTTATACTCTGGAACAATCTTCCTTCATCTGTATTTCCTCCTGCCTACGACCTGAACTCTTTCAAGAGGAGGGTATCAGGACATCTCTCCTCCCGTATTTGATCTTGCTTTCGGCCACCTCTTTTGTTTCTTTTTTAGGAGCAGCGAGTAGCGGGCTTTTTTTTTTATTATTGTTTTCTTTTTTTGTGTGCCCTTGAGCTGCCTCCTTTGTTGTAAAAAAAAAAAAAACTTCAATAACCTTCCCATCAATAACTTTCCCATCATAGCTTACAGGTCTACTTTTTTCTCCAACTTATGTGTGTCAGATTTCATCCTGTTGGCCAAAGTTACCATTTTGTCTTACTCAGCCTCTTATATTTACCGACTTCCGACCCAAAAACTGTCTCGTGGACCCCAATAAGGAGATTCATTTATAATTATCGTTAAAATAGTTAATTCCTGATGTTTCTTGGCAATAGTTAGGCGTCAGAAACCGGTACATATTATGCTCTGAGTACTATAATCTGTCAACGGTGGTCAGTCTGTCTATTTGTCTGTTGATCTGTATCTGCTTGTCTGTGTCTATGTCTTCTCTATGTCTGTTAATAACCTTTTCAAACTTCTAAGGGGCCCATCCTCTGTCTATCTGTGTCTGTCTCTATATATCTCTCTGTCGCCAAAGACCTCACCAATCACAAACAAAAAAATGTTCTCTTTAATTAAGGCAAAACTCAGAACAGCCTCTCGCACCTTGAACCACATTTCTATGACAACTGAAAGGCGGTCAGACATAACAAGAGTCCAAATTCCTCCCCGCTGAGTCCTCGTCCTCGTCCTCGTCCTCGTGCGAAGTCATCAAGGTCAGTCAAGAGTATCGGCTGAAGGGGAGGGAAGGGGGTAGAGGGGGGGAGGGGGCGGGGAGCGCTAATTCATCCTCTCCCCTTGTCGTGCCTCCTCTAAGAGACGGCAATGATGAACAGTTTGTACCCTCGCACGCACACACTCACACACGCACTCACTCACTCCCTGGAATTGCACAGCCGCGCGAGTTATGCCGCGGTTAAGGCGTGTAATTCTTGGAGTGTGTTTGCCTGCCGTGGAATTTGGAGTGAGAGAGCAAGGGGAGGAGGTTGAGAGAGAGAGAGGGAGGGAGAGAGGATAAAGAAGAAGGGTCCCATGAAATACAAAGCTTCATGGCCTCAACAAATCATTCTGTAGCTGAAAGTTATATAATTATCCTTTCAAAAAGTTAGTTAGTTAGTTAGTTAGTTAGTTAGTTAGTTAGTTGGCTAGTTAGTTAATTAGTTAGTGTGGCCCAGAGTCAGCACAGTGTGAAAGGGGCCTAAGAAGAGGTTTGCTAACTAATTGACTAACGGAGAGCATACGCCAGGAGGTGCGTCGCTTCACTCACCCGCCGACGCCACCCAAGACAGTCAACCTGGGAAAGCCTCCATGCAGTCCCTTCACGTTCTAAGGTTTGCGTGAGGGTAAGAAGGAAGGAAGGAAGGAAGGAAGGAAGGATGGAAGGAGAGGTTGCGTGAAGGAAGGAAGGAAGGAGAGGTTGAGTGGAGGAAGGAAGGAGAGGTTGAGTGGAGGTAGGAAGGAAGAAAGGAAGGAGTGGTTTGCGAGAAGATAGGAAGGAAGAAAGGATGGAGAGGTTGTGTGAGGGTAAGAAGGAAGGAAGGAAGGAGAGGTTGAGTGGAGGTAAGAAGGTAGGAAGGGAGGAACGACAGGTTTGCGTGAAAGTAGAAAGGTAGGAAGGAAGGAAGGAAGGACAGGTTTGCGTGAAGATAGGAAGGAAGAAAGGAAGGAAGGAGAGGTTGAGTGAAGGTAGGAAGGAAGGAGAGGTTGAGTGAAGGAAGGAAGGAAGGAAGGAGGGCGGACAAGTTTGCATGAAAGTAGAATGGTAGGAAGGAAGGAAGAAGAGGTTTGGGTGAAGATAGAAGGAAGGAAGGAAGGAGAGATTTGAGTGAAGAGAAAACTGCCGCTTCACTTTCAGGTTAAGAGAGTGAGAAGGAATAAAGAAGTTGGGTCGTGAAAAAGAAAGCTTTATGGCCTCTGCGAATTATTCCATAGCTGAAGGCCGCTCAATTATCCTTTCCCAACAGCGCGAAGCGGAGAAACAGATGAACGAATAGTTTGATAACCCTAAGAGCCGTATGAAGGGAAGAAACAATTTTTTTTTACAACAACGGAGACAGCTCAAGGGCACACAAAAAAGGAATCAATATAAAAAAAAAGCCCGCTACTCGCTGCTCCTAAAAATAATCCAAAGAGGTGGCCGAAAGAGGGGTCAATTTCGGGAGGAGATGTGTCATGATACTTACATACTGAATAAGATAAAAGGTAAAGTAGGGGGCATACGCTATAGCTGGGTATGGCCTCAGTGCTCGCCTCCGTAACAGTGGCTCATAAAATACAAATAGAGCATGATGTAATGGACTAGGAATGGTTCGAAATACCTTCACAGTAACACGCAGGGGAGAATATTAACGGAGATAAGTTTGGAATGCCTTCACAGCTGTCCACATGAAATAAACGGAAGAGGGAATGGTTTAAAATCCCTTCATAACACTACTCAAGGAAGAAAAAAGATCAGACAATGGTTTTGGATCCGTTCCTTTGAGTGCGGGCGGGCTAAAATCCTTTCACAACACAACACAAGAAAGATTAGACTGAGCAGCGAATGGGAAGTGGAACAAACGGAACATCATACACAGCGAACTGGGGAGTGGGAGAAACGGAACATTATATAAATCGAAATGGGAGTGAAGAGATTACATGACATCATACGGGAGACTAGGAATGGAAGAAACGGAATATTCAGAAAGATTGAACATGACTGCGCACGCCGCCACCTTAATCCGTGTCCTCGTGCGCCGCGTGAATCACAGGAGGCCCAACACGGGAATAATGGATGGATGGATCATGTGTTTACACCCTCGAAAGGCACGCTAGGTGACGTGTTTGCGCGGTGCCGTGATGACAGCCTGTGGCCCTCACGAGACCTCCGCGCCACAGGGAACATGACTAGACAGCTGAGGGACGGGTTGGTGATTTTTTATTTTATTTTTAAGTTCCGCCTTTCTTGGTGAGGCCTGATGGTCGGCCCCGGTCTGTTATGGTGCAGGCAAAAGTTTAAAGTAGCGCCATCTTGCTTGGTGTTAAATTTGTGCACGTTCATGCGCTTCCCTTCGCTTTGTTTTTATTTATCATTATTGTTATCATTTACCAATAGCTTCGTTTTCTTTTTTTTCTTTTTTTCTTCTTCTTCTTCTTCTTCTTCTTCTTCTTCTTATTATTATTATTATTATTATTATTATTATTATTATTATTATTATTATTATTATTATTATTATTATTATTATTATTATTATTATTATTATTATTATTATTATTATTATTATTATTATTATTATTATTATTATTATTATTATTATTGTCATCATCATCGTTATGTCTCTCATTATCACTGTTACGATGAAGACAAGAGTGGCAGGAGTTAGGAAATAGTTGATGATGACGGTGGTGTCGGTGCTGATATATAATTATGACGGAGCAGTGTGTGACAACCTGACTTACACAATTCTTTTTTATGGATTTCACAATCAGAACAATACGGATGAATAAAATATTGCACACACACACAAAATAATATCATTACATCATTTTTTTGGCAATAACATTTAATAATATTTTTTTTTTACTTTTAATCCTTACCTGTGGGGGAAAAAAGGTGAGGAAAGGCTTAGCGCGCGTTAAAACGATACCGACTTAATCTTTTTCCGAGCGGCATTAAACACTCTACACCACATTTAACACTTTTACTCTCAAGTGCAATTAATTTATTTCATTCCCAAACTCCATCCGTTCAATTATAGTTTTTTGTTCATACACACACACACACACACACACACACACACACACACACACACACACGCGAACGCAACGCTGTGTGCCAGGCTACATACAACACACGGAGCGGCCTTTGCATTTTTAAAACCTCCACTTGCGTCTCGTTTCGCTGCAGCCTTTACCGAAAATTTTACTCTCCGCCTATTTTACCGCTCGTGTGCGTTGCCGATTAGCGTGAAATGAGATGAAAACGAAACGGACGACGAGTGGAGAATGTAATTAGGGAGTTGCTACGCGGTGTTGGGTCCGGGGTAATTATTTTTTCGTCTACAATAAGGGCAAAAGTAAAGGGATAAATATATGTAAAGAGTAAGAGAAAGCCCGCTATTCACTGCCCCTATAGAGAAGAGTATAGAAGAGTGGCCAAAACAGAGGTCAATTTCGGGAGGAGAGGTGTTTTGATATTCCCAGACGTTTCAACATCTCACATCAACCATTTTCAAAGCCCGAACAGGAGACATCCAGTTCTAATGAAAGTTATTTTAGATTCACGGTACAGAAGAAGGGTCAGACTACCAGAAGGGCTATAAAACTACAAATGAAAACTCTTAAAACTACATATTTCCAGTGGCCAAACAGGAGATTAATCGGGTTCTAGTGAGTCTCCTTTTAGATTCACGGTACAGAAGAAGGGTTAGACTACCAGAAGGGCTATTAAACTACTACTGAAAACTCCCAAAACTACATATTTCCAAAGGTCTTGTATGTCGGTAAATGAGATAAATGAGATAACCTGAACCCCTTGTATGCCGGTAAATGTGATGACCTGCACCCCTTGTATGTCAGTAAATGTAATAAATGTGATAGCCTACACCCCTTGTATGTCGGTAAATGTGATAAATGAGATAACCTGCACCCCTTGTATGTCGGTACAGAAGAAGAAGAGTCAGACTACCAGAAGGGCTATGAAACTCCTACTGAAAACTCCCTTAACTACATATTTCCAAAGCCTGAACACGAGACTAACCGGGTTCTAACGAGTGTCCTTTTAGATTCACGGTACAGAAGAAGGGTCAGACTACCAGAAGGGTCATAAAACTGCCCCTGAAAACTACTACCCCCAAAACTCCTACTGCGAAAGCCTTGTCAAATGCGTGTGTTTGGGTACAGTAGTAAGTGTTTAAGAATATGACCTCAGCGAACTCTCTGAAATAACATCGCTTGGAAACTCAACGTGTATTAATTTCATGTTTTCCTTACATAACTTCCTCCTCCTAATCCTTTTCCTCCTCCTCCTCCTCCTCCTCCTGCTCCTCCTCCTCCTCTGTTTGCATTGCTGTGTGTACGTCTGTATGTGTGCGTGTGTGTGTGTTGCTAGCAGCTGGCGGGGCTCTCTGCAAACTCAATTAGACCTTCAATAAATCATCTTTCATCATTGTCTTATCGTTTACGAGCTCCGGACGGGAATTGTAAAGCCTTAATACCTGGTCCGTTGAATGCGCCAAACTTACGAACCGAACAGCTTGCGAGTTGGTTGTGTGTGTGTGTGTGTGTGTGTGTGTGTGTGTGTGTAAGAGAATGAGTAAGAGAAAGAGGAGGATAAAAAAAGGAGAAGAAGGAGAGAGAGAGAGAGAGAGAGAGAGAGAGAGAGAGAGAGAGAGAGAGAGAGAGAGAGAGAGAGAGAGAGAGAGAGAGAGAGAGAGAGAGAGAGAGAGAGAGAGAGAGAGAGAGAGAGAGAGAGAGAGAGAGAGAGAGAGAGAGAGAGAGAGAGAGAGAGAGAGAGAGAGAGAGAGAGAGAGAGAGAGAGAGAGAGAGAGAGAGATTTACATAGATTTACATAGAAAATCAGACCACACAGACCCCATGGTCCAGACTTGGTGGTCTGTCCTTAAACCTAAGTGATTTTACATTAATCAGAAGACTCCAAAACTCTAGTTGACATTAAGTTGAAGGAAGTGACGGTCGAGCTTATTTTTGAAGGAGTCAATCGTGTTACACTGGACCACTGATGGTGGAAGCTTATTCCATTCTCGCACTACAACGTTGGTGAAGAAAAATTTGGTGCAGTCTGAATTTACTTGTCTACATCTGAGTTTTACGCCATTGTTCCTCGTGCGCAAAGTGTCATCGATCATAAACAATTTTGACTTGTCCACATTCGTAAAGCCATGAAGTGTTTCAAAACATTCGATCAGTTTTCCTCGGAGGCGACGTTTCTCAAGAGAGAACATGTCAAGGGTCGAGAGCCTCTCGTCGTAGGATTTGTTGCGCAAGGAAGGGATCATTATCGTTGCCCGACGTTGAGCACCTTCCAATTTAGCAATGCCCTTTGCATGGTGGGGAGTAAAAGTGCACCGCATATTCCAAGTGTGGTCTGACTAAACTATTGTAAAGCGGAAGTATTATTTCTTTATTTTTGAATAAAAAGTGTCTTTTAATGAAGCCCAATATTCTACTCGCTTTATTCGCTGCATCGATGCATTGCTGTGAGAATTTGAGATTTGACGCGATTTAGACACTCAGGTCCTCGACGCATTGAACGCTTTTGAGTTTGACGCCGAGAGAGAGAGAGAGAGAGAGAGAGAGAGAGAGAGAGAGAGAGAGAGAGAGAGAGAGAGAGAGAGAGAGAGAGAGAGAGAGAGAGAGAGAGAGAGAGAGAGAGAGAGAGAGAGAGAGAGAGAGAGAGAGAGAGAGAGAGAGAGAGAGAGAGAGAGAGAGAGAGAGAGAGAGAGAGAGAGAGAGAGAGAGAGAGAGAGAGAGAGAGAGAGAGAGAGAGAGAGAGAGAGAGAGAGAGAGAGAGAGAGAGAGAGAGAGAGAGAGAGAGAGAGAGAGAGAGAGAGAGAGAGAGAGAGAGAGAGAGAGAGAGAGAGAGAGAGAGAGAGAGAGAGAGAGAGAGAGAGAGAGAGAGAGAGAGAGAGAGAGAGAGAGAGAGAGGCGGAGGAGGAGGAGAGAGAGAGAGAGAGAGAGAGAGAGAGAGAGAGAGAGAGAGAGAGAGAGAGAGAGAGAGAGAGAGAAAAGCAGCAATCATCAGTTTCCAATACTTCAGGCAACATGCAAGGCTCAGGCCACTGCCTCGGTCCTCGGCCCGTCGCTACCCTTCACCTGCTTGACGAGACCCGAGGAGACCCGAGGAGAACCGAGGAGAGGCGAGACGAAACTGAGAATAGCCGAGGTGAACCGAGACTAGCCAACGAGAACCGAGAATAGCCGAGGAGAACCAAGAATAGCCGAGGAGAACAGAGACTAGCCGAGGAGAACCGAGAATAGCCGAGGAGAACCGAGAATAGAAGAGGAGAACCGAAAATAGCCGAGGAGAACCGAGAATAGCCGAGGAGAACCGAGAATAGAAGAGGAGAACCGAGAATAACCGAGGAGAACCAAGAATAACCGAGGAGAACCGAGAATAACCGAGGAGAACCGAGAATAACCGAGGAGAACCGAGAATAGCCGAGGAGAACCGAGACTAGCCGAGGAGAACCGAGAATAGCCGAAGAGAACCGAGAATAGCCAAGGAGAACCGAGAATAGCCGAAGAGAATCGAGAATGGTCGAGGAGAACCGAGCAGAACCGAGCAAACACACACACACACACACACACACACACACACACACACACACACTGGAAAGACGTAAGGTAACACAGGATAGCAGAGGAACAGGTTAGGTTAGACTAGACTAGAGTAAGTTAGTTAGATTAGTTTAGATGAAGTTAAATTACATGAGGCGAAGTTTGATTGCAGAAAACTAATTACTACTGCCTTGTAAGATCCGGCAGAGCACATTGGAAGAACTTGACACAGGAGGAGAAAGGGTTAGGTTAGGTTAGGTTAAGAAAAACACACACACACACACACACACACACACACTAAATACAGCACCAGGAGATATCGATACAGATAGATAGCCAGACAGATATTTCATTGACCACACCAGAGTAAAATACACACGGAACTAAACATTATAACTTCGCATAGCCCAGAAAAAACATACAATAAAAAAACAACAATTAAAAAACACAAATACATATACAAAAAAACAAGAACAACCACACATATAAATCATACGGCTTTGAAATTTAAACCATACGCAAGAAATACAAACTTTCATGACATTAAGAAAAAGAAACCAGGAAAAAAATGAAAATACTAAGAAAAAAATAAAGGAAAATAATTAGGTTAGGTTAGGTTAGGTTAGGTTAGGTTAGGTTAGGTTAGGTTAGGTTAGGTTTGGAGGAGGACGCGGAGTGGAAGTAGGGAGTGGAAGGAAGTGAGGGGAAAGGGAAGAGAATTGAAGGGAGTGGGGAGCAGAGGGAGGAAGGAAGGGAGCGGAGAAAGGGTAGGAGTAGGTAGGAGTGCGGGGGAGCAGTAGTGAGAGAGGGAGAATAGGAAGGAGTAAAAGGGAGGAGTGAATTGGAGTGGGAGAGGGGAGGGACCGGGAGGGGGGAAAAAGGGGGGAGTGGAAGGGAAGGAGAACGGGAAGGGGAAGGAGTAGGGACAATTAAAGAACGGGAAGGGGAAGAAGGAGTAGGGACAATTAAGGGGGAGTGTAGGGGGACTAGGGGGGAGGGGGAGTACAGGGGGGGTAGTATGCATATGGAAGGAGTCCACCAACACCCCGATAAGGATAAGAATCGAAGGAACGTGACTGTAAACAAACTGGTTCCCATGACGACCAGAGACGAGGGGGGAGAGAGAGAGAGAGAGAGAGAGAGAGAGAGAGAGAGAGAGAGAGAGAGAGAGAGAGAGAGAGAGAGAGAGAGAGAGAGAGAGAGAGAGAGAGAGAGAGAGAGAGAGAGAGAGAGAGAGAGAGAGAGAGAGAGAGAGAGAGAGAGAGAGAGAGAGAATCGTTTCTCTTTATGCGTTCTTGCAAACCGACATACATACATACATACATACATACATAGACAGACAGACTGACAGACAGGCAAACAAAGTGCAGTGAAGGATAAACAAACAGACAAACAGACAGACACACACACACACACACACACACACACACACACACACACACACACACACACACACACACACACACACACACACACTTACACACAGCGACATGACTTTTTGCAGATGATGTGATAATAATGAGAGAGAGAGAGAGAGAGAGAGAGAGAGAGAGAGAGAGAGAGAGAGAGAGAGAGAGCGCTAAGATATAAAAAAAAAAAAAAAAGAGCACACACACACACACACACACACACACACACACACACACACACACACACACACACACACACACACACACTCTGACCTGTATATAAATGGCGCCGTTCAAGACTTCATGTGACCCGTTGCTTTTATCTGTGACCCCCCATCACGTGACCTTTGACCTTTCCCTCTTGGCCTTTGAATACACCTTGAGCCTTTCTATTCCTTCTTTTATCCCTCTCCTTATCCCTCTTCTTTATCCGTCACCTAACCTCGGATCTCTCTCTCTCTCTCTCTCTCTATCTATCTATCTATCTATCTATCTATCTATCTATTTATCTATCTATCTATCTATCTATCTATCTATCTACCTATCTATCTATCTATCTTTCTTTAGGAGCAGTGAGTAGCGGGCTTTTTTTTTTTTTGACATTTGCTGCCTTTTTTATGCCCTTGAACTGACCCCTCTGCTATAAAAAAAAAATCTCTCTCTCTATCTCTATCTCTCTCTCTCTATCTATCTGTCTATCTATCTCCTGCCTTCCATATCAAAGTTCCTCCTCCTTCACATTTTATTTTTTGCTCATTTTCTCAATTCTTTACCACAAAATATTTTCACTCACTCTGCCTGTCCAATAATTTCTCCTCTTCGTTTCCTTTTTACCGCATTCTTCCCGCTTCTTTCTCTCTCTCTCCTCTGTGACCCTCTACGTCATTTTTATTCTTTTCCTCCTGCTTCTCGTCCTCCTCCTCCTCCTCCTCTTCTCTGCTGTGTGTAAGCATAAGGAGTCTGCAGGAGGCCCGCTTCCGCCTACGCATTGCAGCATGAATTCTCTTTTTGCGTGAATTGGTATAGTTTTTCTTTTTCTAGCTTTTTTTCTTGAAGGTGTTTATCGGGTTTTTCATTTCTCGTTTCCTTCTGCATATTTTTCCTCTTTTTCTCCTTTCCTTGTTTTTTTTTCTCTGATGTTATTTTGTGTTATCGTCTTTATTATTGTTACTGATCCCCCTTTCAACTCACTTGCTTTTTGTTATTTCCCTTTTTTTTCATCTTGTTACTCTCCTTTTTTTCTTCGCTTTCCTTCACCATTTCCTTTTTCTTTTCCTGTCCCGTTTCTTTTTCTCTCCCGTTTATCCTTGTTTTTTTTTAGTTTCTTTTCATTATCCGCTTCTTTTTCTTTTCTTTTTCTGTTTTGTCTTTTTGGTTCGTTTTCTTCTTCTTTTTTCATTTTCTTTTTCTTCTTCTTCTTCATTTTCTTTTCTTTTTTTTCTTTCATTTTCTTCTTCTTCTTCTTCTTCTTCTTCATTTTCTTCTTCTTCTTCTTCTTCCTCTTCCTCTTTATCATCATTATTACTTCAACTGTTCTCCTTTTCCTCCTCTAACTCTTCTTTATACTTCTCTTTTTCATCATCATACTCCCTCCTCCTCCTCCTCCTCCTCCTCCTCGACCTCCTGGGAAGAAAGTGATGGTTGCTATATTCCGGCCTGACTGGAATGGGAATATGTGGAATGGAATGGCTACTGGAATGGCTGTAATAATAAGAAGGTGAGATATTGGGAATGACAGGGCGAATGTGTGTGTGTGTGTGTGTGTGTGTGTGTGTGTGTGAGAGAGAGAGAGAGAGAGAGAGAGAGAGAGATTGGTTTACACGGCTCATAACTTTGTCTGGTTATTATGCAGTGTTGCCAATCATCAAAGTTGTTAGAACATTAAATTGTAAACCCAGTGGCCTTCTCTCTCTCTCTCTCTCTCTCTCTCTCTCTCACACACACACACACACACACACACACACACACACACACACACAGAACTGGAAATTCGTTGTTGTTGTTATCGCAAAATTCGACAAGAAGGAAATGGCCACTGACCTAAGCCTTTAAATATCTTTGTGGAGTTAGAACCATTTCCTCTCTCCTTCCTCTCCACTCGTATTTCCTTCTTTATCTTCGTTTATCTTTTTTCTTCTTCTTCCTTCTTTCTTCATCTCTCTCCGTCTCGCCAATTTCCTTTTTTGGTTTTGTCTTTTCGTTCTCCTACAATCACCCTTTCCTTCTTTCCTTTCCTCTTAATCATTTCTCTTTTTTTTTCTCCTCCTCTTGTTCCTTCTATCACCTCTTCATGCCAGTCTAATTTCCTACTGTCCTTCGTTTATTTCCTCTCTCTTATCCTCTCTTATTTCCCCTCTTCCCTTCCCTTCCCTCTTAACCATTTCTCTGTTACGTCTCTTTATTCTTCATAATTTCTTCATCTCTCTATACTTATTAAATTTCCTACTTATCTTCGTTTCCTTTCTCTCACATTCTCACTAATTCCCTTCCTCTTTTCCTTCTTTATCATTTCCCTCGCTATCTCTTTGTCTTCTTCCTTCCTTTATTTCTCCATGCCAGTTCAATTTCCTTCTTTTCTTCCCTTCTTTTCTCTCTCATCCTCATCATTTCCCTTCTTCCTTTTCCGCCTAATCATTTCTCTGTCTCCTTTCTTCTTTTCTCCTTCATATCCTTTTCTCTTCTTCTTTTCCTCTCCTTCCTCCCATCATCATCTCTCTCTCTCTCTCTCTCTCTCTCTCTCTCTCTCTCTCTCTCTCTCTCTCTCATCTTCTCCACTTCCCTTCCTCCCTTTCCTGTTAACCATTTGTATTTTTTTTCCTTCTTCTTCCTCCTCCTCTCCCTTTCTCCTTCCCTTCCATCTCTCTACACCTTCCCAATTTCCTACTCTCCTTCGTCTCCTGTCTCTCTCAGCCTCAGCCTCCCTTCGTCCTTTCCCTGCCCTCTGCTCCCTGCCTACCTGTTAATGATCACAGAGACGCAGGTAATTGACGCACCTGGTTGGAATGTTACCTTCTCCAGATGACCAGGACGTGACGAAATGGGAGACGGCACTCAAGTAATTATTATTTTTTTTTCTCAGAAGTGTTTTTCATTATTGCCCGTGATGTATTTTCTTTCACGATCGTCCTCCTACTCCTCTTCTTCTTCCTCTTGTTGTTGTTGTTGTTGTTGTTGTTGTTTTTCTATTTCTGCCTCCAGCTTCATTTCTTCTTCTTCTTTTTCTTTTTCTTCTTCTTCTGCCTCCAGCTTCATTTCTTCTTATTATTCTTCTTTTTCTTTTTCTTTTTCTTTTTCTTTTTCTTCTTTTTCTTCTTCTTCTTCTTCTTCCATCCTCTCCCTTCGCTACGTTACCCTGATGTATAGAGTTTTCATTTTCTTTCTTTCTTTCTTTCTTTCTTTCTTTCTTTCTTTCTTTCTTTCTATCTTTCTTTTATCACGGTTATTCGCTCTCCCATTATTCGCTTCTCGCTATAACAACAAAAGGATTTTCAGTTTTCATCTGTTTCCTCTTTCATCGTCCTCCTCCTCCTCTTCCCTCTCATCCGACTATTTTTCATTTCAGCTTTTTCTCTCCTGCATTTTTTCTTCACCACTTCCTACTCTTCTGCTGCCTCCCTCCTTCCTTTTCATTCGCCTCCTTTTCTCTCTCTCTCTCTCTCTCTCTCTCTCTCTCTCTCTCTCTCTCTCTCTCTCTCTCTCTCTCTCTCTCTCTCTCTCTCTCTCTCTCTCTCTCTCTCTCTCTCTCTCTCTCTCTCTCTCTCTCTCTCTCTCCCTTTACTCTTTCTCCATTTGCAAATCCTTTCCTTTGTAATCTTCAGTATCTTTTTTTTTATTCTTTTTCTTCTATTTCTATTTCTTTTTCTCTCTTTTTCTGTTTTTCTTTTTATCTTTTGCTTTTTGTTTTCATATTCGGTTTCTTTCTCTCTTTTTTTTATTTTTGTTTGTCTTCATTTTTATCTTCATTTACTTATTTTCCTTCGTTTTCTTTCTTTTGCTTCTTCATTTCCTCAATTTATTCATTTTTTTTCTTCCTCCTCTCCTCCTGCTCCTTTTCCTTTTCTTTTCTCGTTTTTTCTTTTCCTTTTCGATTTTCTTTTCATTGTTTTCCTTTTCTTTTTCACTTGGTTTCCTTTTTCTTCTTTTACTTTTCTCCTCTTTTCCCTCTTTCTTCTTTCGCATTCTCCTCCTTCTCCTCCTCCTCCTTTTCTTCTTCCACCTCCTCCTTTTCCTCCTTTTACTTCTTCATCTACATCTAAATTTCCTCATCTCCTTTTCCTCATCTCTCCTCATTTTACTTTCCCTCCTTTTCCTTCGTTCAGTATCCTCTCTCTTTTTCTTCCCCTCCTTCTCCTCCTCATCTTTTCCTTCTTCTCATTCCCCTTCTCCTTTTCTCCAGCTACATCAACATTTCCTCACATCCTTTTCCTCATCTCTCCTCATTTTACTTTCCCTCTTTTTCCTTCGTTAAATATCTTCTCTCTCCATTTTTTCCCCACTTTCTCCTCCTCCTCTTTTCCTTCTTCTCATTCTCATTCTCCTTCTCTCTAGCTACATCAACATTTCCTCACATCCTTTTCCTCATCTCTCCTCATTTTCCTTTCCCTCATTTTCCTTCGTTCAGTATTCTCTCTCCTTCTCCTGCAGCGTCGCTTCCTCTCCTATTTCTGCCTCTCATTCCCGACCTTCTTTATTTCCTTACGTTTCAAAGAGGACAATATACTCTGGGATAGGAAGAGAGCGCGGAGGAGGAGGAGAAGGCGGCGGCGGAGGAGGAGGAGGAGGAGGAGGAGGAGGAGGAGGAGGAGGAGATGATGATAAAAGAGGTTAAAGGGAACAGAGAAGAAAAGACATAAAAGAAAATTAATTAAAATAGATTAAAACTGGAGGAATAAAAAGTGATTAAAATGAAAAATTGAAATATGAGGTTTCTGGAAATATTCACAAACACACAAACAGACAGACAGACAGACGGACAGAAACAGACAGACACGTATACACGACCACACAGACACACACACACACACACACACACACACACACACACACACACACACACACACACACACAAGGAAAGCAATTGATATAGAGATGAAACACACACATACTCGCTTTCATATTCTCTCTCTCTCTCTCTCTCTCTGTCAGTCTGTCTAATTTTCTTTATCTTTCTCTGACTTTTCTTTATTTATCTTATTTCCTTCTTTCTTTCTTGCTTTATTTTTTTTCTTTTTCTTTCATTTTTCTTTCTTTTTCTTCTTTCCTTTATTTATTTATTTCATTTATTTCCTTCCTTCCTATCTTCCTTCTTGCTTTCTTTTTCTTTCTTTCATCCACTTTTTCCTTTCTTTCCTTTTCACTTGTTCCTTCTCTCTCCCTCCCCTTCACCCTTTTCCTCTCCCTCCCTCCCTTCACCTCCTTCCTTTCTCTTTCTCTCTCTCCCTCCCTCCCACTCTCCCTCCCTCCCCTTACCTCACCTGCGCGGCTCACACCTGGTCACCTCACCTGGTCCTAATTAGACGTGACGCAGGTGAGGGGGATAAAAGCAAGTCGCCCTCTCCCTTCACACCTGTCCGCCTTCATATCCCTCCCTTGATGGCGAGTGAGTGAGTGAGTGAGTGAGGGAGGGAGGGAGTGACGAAGAGAGAGAAAGAAAATGGAGGAGGGAGGAAGAGAGAGAAAGAAAATGGAGGAGGGAGGAAGAGAGAGAGAGATTGAGTGAGTGAGTGAGTGAGGAAGGGAAGGAGAGAGGAAGGAAAGAAAGGAATGAAGGGAGGGAAGGAAGGAAGAAGAAAGAAGGGAGGAAGAGGGAGCAGGAAAGGTAGAAAGTGAAAAAAAAACATAAAAGAGAGAGAGAGAGAGAGAGAGAGAGAGAGAGAGAGAGAGAGAGAGAGAGAATGGAGTAAACAGAGAGCAAAAAAGAGACAACCAGGAGAAAGAGAGAGAGAAAAAGTTTTCGGTGAGGACAAAGAACGTGGAGCAGAAAGGTCTTTTTTTTTTAGAATTCTTTAACTCGTGTCTCGCGTGTGCGTCGTCATCCATTCTTGTGTGTGTGTGTGTGTGTGTGTGTGTGTGTGTGTGTGTTTTCTTTTTTTCATTTTCACAGTCCTCATTTTCTTCTTTTCTTTTTCTTCCTCGCTTCCTTCTTCCTCTTTCCTCTTTCGAATTCTCATTCTCCTCCTCCTCCTTTTCCTCCTCCTCCTCCTCCTCCTCCTCTTGTGTATTATGTATGTATGTATGTATATATGTATGTATGTATGTATGGAATGAGAGATGAAAGGAGGAAGGGAGAAAGGGGGAGAGGAAACGAAAGGAAGTATGGAGGGGAAAGAGAAAAGTTGAAAAGTGTGAAAAAGGTAAAAAAAAATGTATTTATGTATGTATGTGTGTGTGTTCGTACGTGCGCGTGTGTCTCATTTGCTATTTGACACTTCAAAAGCAACATTACCACACCATCCCCTCCCCTAATTCCCACAAACACACACACACACACACACACACACACACACACACACACACACACACACACACACACACACACACACAAACACACACACAAACACACACACACACGATAGAGGCCTGAAAAGATCACACCTCGCTAATTGGACAACGTAAATAACTGCAATGACGTGTTTGCGTGTGCGTGTGTGTGTAGATACACGGGAGCTTAGGGTCAAAGGAACTGCCTTGTATAGGCCTACCGGCCTCCTGCAGATTCCAACATTCTTATGTTCTTATGTTCTTATGTGTGTGTGTGTGTGTGTGTGAGAGAGAGAGAGAGAGAGAGAGAGAGAGAGAGAGAGAGAGAGAGAGAGAGAGAGAGAGAGAGAGAGAGAGAGAAAGGGGGGTGAGGGGACAAAGAATGAGGGTGAATCTATATGTCTATCATTACGCAGTATCTCAAGGCTACTCGGAAGAACAGGAGGAGAGGGGCGATAATGAGGAGGAGGAGGAGGAGGTGGAAGGAGAAGAGAGGGAGGATAAGGAGGAAAAAGAAGAGAGGGAGGATAATGAGGAGGAGGAGGAGTTGAAATCATAGAAACATAGAAGGCCAAGCAACAGAAAACCTCTTTGCACTAATGAGGCTGCCAACTTGTGCGGTTCAATCTATAAGTATTTCACTTCGTTGACTAACTCCCTTGATGAGTGTTCCTACGAAAGAGTTCAATTTATCACTGTCGCAAGGAAATAAGTCGTTTTTTTTCCACCGTTGATCATTTTATCACTGACTATTTCTGCAGGAAGGTTGTTGCAGTGGCGGATGATTCGAAACTAAAAAAACTCCTACCACTGTGTATTGCATAGTGCCGCTGCGTATTCAAAGCGAGATCTCACCAACGCGCTAAGCAAATATAACAATACCTGCCGCGTCTTGCACTCAGAGTTTCTCGCAGACAACGAAACCCAGAGAGAAACAATGAAGCAGAGAAAGACTAGCGACGAGTATTATGCATCTTCCTTTCTCTTTATCTATCTCTATCTATCCACTCTTTCTCTTCCTTCTCTTTTCTGTCTTTCTATATCTTTCGGCTCATACGCGGATCCCGGAAAGAAGAAGGCAACAAGAAGATTGAATGTGCCAGGTAAATCTCGAGTAATGAGACGATTTACATGGAGACAAGGTTGGCGGCTCAGGTAATTGGTCCAGTCGCTTCCTACCTCACTCTGCACTATAAAAGAGGCTCCCCTAATTCAATTGTGCGCTCCTGCAGTAATTACGGGAGTGACGCGCCTCATAACTGGATGCAAATGTCTCGTGACTGATTTGCAAATGTGTTTTTTTTCTGCTTCTGTCTTTCTCTTTTTTTTATCTGCCTACATTTATCAACTTTTTCTTTTGGTTTTCTTTCTCTTTGCCTACTCGTACCTATATCTATCGACTCTACTTTTTTTCATCAACTTATATCTCGACTTTTGCATTTCTCTCTTTATCAATTTATATCTATCGATTCAAATGTTTTATCTCTTCTTGCCATTTATCAATCTGTCTATCTGTTTATGCACCAATTCACTCAGCTGCCTCTCTACCCATCTTCCTTGCACTATTCTCTATCTCATCTTCATCTAGCGATCTATCTATCCATACATCCATATATATCCATTCAAATCTATCCCTCTATCTATCTATGCATCAGACCGTCTCATTCAATTAATCGCGCAATTTCAGATCCTTAATACGTTCCTCAGTTTTATGTCAATTAAATCATTCTCGCTCGGTTATGTTCGGCGGGTGGAAGCGACCGAGTGAGAGTGACGGTCTAATGCGTCTCGGCGCCATCACGACAGGCTGAATTAAAGCTATGGGAGAAATTTTTTAACTCTACACACGCGCACACACACGCACACGCACACACACACACGCACACGCACACACAGGAGTCTCAATGGAAACAAGAAGTAACGTCATTTTTTTTCCTCAGTGTGTAAAAACGGAGGTCTTCTAGTTGGTATATTTGCTCTTATATACGTATCTATATATATTAACTTCATTATAGATTACGTAAGTCTTCTCTCTCTCTCTCTCTCTCTCTCTCTCTCTCTCTCTCTCTCTCTCTCTCTCTCTCTCTCTCTCTCTCTCTCTCTCTCTCTCTCTCTCTCTGTTTACCTGTCTATCTATCTATCCGTCTATCTAAGCTTTTTTTTTCCCTCTCCAGATGCAACAGTTATACGTTTTCCTCTTCTCCTGTACCTCCTCCTTCTCCTCCTCCTCCTCTTCCTCCTCCTCCTCCTCCTCCTTCTTCTTCCTCCTTGTTGTGTCATTCACCTTTTAAATCCTGTCATACTTATCTGATTTTTCTTTTTCTACGTATATTTTTTCCCTTCTTTCTTTCTTTCTTTCTTTCTTCTTTCTCCTTTCTCTCTTTTCTTTCTGTTCTTTGTGTTATATTTTCTTTCTTTTTTTCTTTCTGTATTTTCCTTTTTCTATCTCTCTCCATCTATCTATCTATCTATCTGGCTTTCCATCTACCTACCTACCTACCTACCTACCTATCTACCCACCTATCTGTCTATCTATCTCTTTATCTCTCTATCTATTGGAGTTATCTATCCATCCATCTATCTCTATCCCGCAGCGCCACTCCCACCTTTTACAGGAGCGACATGAAAATCTCCCGTAATTGAGCGCCGATTAGGCAGAACCTCTGGTCCGGAAGATTTACCGAGGCAAAGTATAGGGCGAGAAAAGGAATCACCTCGAGAATGGGGGCGTTAAAACCTGATGAAAGGGCTCGGTTCACGCAAAACATACCCCGCGCATTGATGTAAGTAGAAGCAAGCGTAAAATTTCGGAAAGTTCGTAAAATAACTCCTCGAAAATCGCCCGCGTAATGTTCATGAAAGCATTAAAAGGTGTTATGAGCGTCAATAGCAGGGTCCAGTTTCGCAATAATTGGCACACTACGTTGATAATTCGCAGGCTTCCAGAAACAGGTAAAGGGGGGAGTGGGATCGATGGAGGATTGGATTCTGTTATCCCGTCAGCGCCCCTTTGATCGAATCCATCTTGTTTGTGCCTTGCGTCAAAACACATCGGAGCGGCGCTGATTGAGTCTTGCCCAGAAATAAGACACCCAATTACACAGAACCAGAAATCAATGGGGTATATTCATCCTTACCACGTGTCACCATCGACTACGTCTTTGGGCACACGAAGCTTGAACTTTTCTTTCAGTTATCGCAAATTACCTGTGCTTTTCTGGGACTTGTAACAATTACACTTCAATACAATAAAAATACTGTTGTTGATAAAAATGCAGTAGAATATTCTCGTTGTTTTATTTATTGGTAAACTAGATAAAATAAATGGCCGAGGGAAGCTTCTCCTCATTAAAAATCTTTCTTGCGTGACACTCCTGCAAAATCAGGCAGAATTAGTCTTTTTAAAAAATTATACTTTTATTACAATATTTGCTGAGTACCTGCTTTGGGTGTATTAGTCTCACCTCCGACGAAATTAAAATATAAAAAGGTCGTCAAACAACTCAACAAAAACCGTAGCATCGACTGTTTGATCTCCGTGAAGGACATTGGATTCCGCTTCTATAATGTTACACTCCGCCCTTAACTCCGGGCCTTAAACGTCATCACCGTTGACCTGCTCCTGGTAGCGGCAGGAGTCCACCCAAGGTCTTGGTCCACCTCACACAACAAGCAGCAGTCAGTTGAGGGCGGAGGGTAAAATGCTGGAAGCGGAAGCCAGTGACAATCACGGAGACCGAAACACCTGGCCTGGGGCGGCTCTGTCGAGTTGCTTGGCGCCCTAAAATGTGTCTTGATAAATTTCATTGAAGGCGAGACAGATACACCCCAAAAACTATACTCAGCTACTCAGATGATATTGTAATATAAAGATATTTTTTTAAAAGTCCAATTCTGCTTGATGTTCCAGGGCTTTTATGCAAGAGAGATTTTTAAGGAGGAGAAGCTTCCAAAAGTAATTCACTTTCGTTTAACATTATATAACACAACAAAAATGATCAACTACATTTTTATTGACGATAGCATCACTTATTGTATTTAAGTGTAACTGTTACAAGTCCCAGAGAAACACAGGTAACATACGATGACTGGAAGAATATTTCAAGCTATTTGGGCAAAAAGACGTAGTCGCTGGTGACACCCGCTGGCTGGCAACTCTGAATATACCCCATTGAAGGGGACGTATGCCGGAGGGCGCGTCGTCTGGCCTACCCTACGACCCCATTCCAGGTAATTTCTCCCAGCAAGTATCCATTCAGGGCCCCATCCCCTTCTAAGTACCTCACGATAGGATCCATTAACCCTCGCATGGCACGAACTTGGTGGGCGTCCCCTTGGGTTCTCCTCAACTCTAGATTATCCCTTACAGAAAAAAAAACACCGGTGAGCAGGGACGACTTGTGGGTAGCGTGCCACGTACCCGTATGGTCGGAGTTAGCATTCACGGACATTGTAGATAATATAGGTCAACAGCACCGTTGCCAGATTGTCGTACTCATACCATAGTAAATACCGGTTTCTGACGCCTAACTATTGCCAAGAAACATCAGGAATTAACTATTTTAACGATAATTTTAAGTGAATCTCCTTATTGGGGTCCACGAGACAGTTTTTGGGTCGGAAATCGGTAAATATTTGAGGCTGAGTAAGACAATTTGGCAGCTTTGGCCAACAGGATGAAATCTGACACACATAAGTTGGAGAAAAAAGTAGATCTGTAAACTTTGATGAGAACGTTACTGATGGAAAGGGTATTGATAGTATAAGCATTTTCCAGTTAAACCTTCAAAGCTGACTCTCCGTGACTGTCCTCAGATAACTTAAGCGTAATTCAAATGTCAAATTCTCCAGACAGACAGACAATCGATAACTTATTCACCTTAACGTATACCTTAAATAATAACAATAATAAAAACAGGTGGAAAGTAAAAACGTACCCATATATCTCCCACGCGCTTCGCCTTTAGCTTAACACACGTCAGTCCATCAACCTCAACAATACATCCATCAGGAACGCAATAAAAAATCAGATCCCATTCTGAATGCACGGCGAGGCGCTGGTCTATACCCGGCGCCGGAGACAGATCGAAGCTCCCAGTGGTGAGACATTGATCGACTACGGCATCGTCCTTACATAACAAAGCCTGAGTAGATGGAACATAGGAGAGCGAGGGAGGAGGAAGGTGAGGTCATCCAGCAGGTGTTCTATAGACGCGAAGAAAAACTATATCGCCCGAGGGAACGTTTTTCAGGGGGATGGTTTTTCCGATAATGAGATACGCGATTTTCTTTCTTCCCTCATTGGTTATTCGGTTACATGGAGGTGAAGGAGGAATCTGGAGCCAGCTAGATATGCTCCAATACTGTCTCCACATTTTTTCCCACTTCTACATTTGGTTTACTGGATACGGAATGAATGCTACTGGATATGAGGTGAAGGAGGAATCTGGTGCCAGTGAGACATATTCCAATACTGTCTCCACATTTTTTCCACTGTCTTACATTGGTTTACTGGATACGAGAGGAATGCTGGATATGTTCCCTTACTGTTTACACACATTTCTTCCCTCCCCTCATTGGTTATCCCGCAACAAGGTGAAAGAGGAATGTGGTGTTAGCAAGATATGCCCCCAACACTGCCCGAACACTCTTTCTTCCCTTCTCTTATTGGTTATCTAGGAACAAAGAGGTGGAGGAGAAATGTGATGCTAACAAATAAGCCCCAACACTGCCTCTACACTTTCCTTCCCTTTTCTCATTATTTCTCCGGCAAAAAGAACGTAAAGAAGGTATGTGGTGCTGGCAAAACAAGTCCCTGCACTCTCCTCAAACGATAGCAGTTCGGTTTTGTATATAAGAACCCGAATGAACGTCACCAAGAGGATGAATGGAGCAATGTGATACCAATTGGATGTCCCCACTTAGTCCCTCACACGATGGCAACTCGGTTTTGTATATAAGAACCCGAACGAACGTCAAGAAGAGGATAAATGGAGCAATGTGATACCAACTGGATGTCCCCACTTTGCGCACACACGACAGCAATTTGATTTGTTTAAAAAGAACCGAAAGAAACTCAATAAGAAGGTGAAAGAGTAATGTGACGTTGGCAGCATAAATGTCCCCAAATTGGCCCCACCACACGATAGCAATTCAGTTTGTTTAAAAGGAACCGAAAGAAAGATCAATAGTAAGGTGAAAAAGGAAGGTGACCCCAGCAAGAAAGGCCCCCAATACTGTCCTCACACCATCGCGATTCAGTGTATTTAGAAAGAAACGGGATGCTTGCAGGAGACGCCCCCAACACTGACCTCACGACATCGCGATTCAGTGTATTTAGAAAGAAACGGAAGAGCGACAAGAGGATGAGGAGGTATGTGATGCTTGCAGGAGACGCCCCAAATACTGACCTCACGACATCGCGATTCAGTGTATTTAGTAAAGAAACGGAAGAGCGACAAGAGGATGAGGAGGTATGTGATGCTTCCAAGAGACGCTCCAACACTGTCCCCACAAATTGGTGATTCAGTGTACTTATAAAGAAACAAAAGAGCAACGAGAATTTGAAGATGGACAAGTGTGACCATTGCAGAATACGCCCCAACACTTGATAGCCATGCGTTATAGTTATCCAGAACCGAACGAACGTCAAAACAAGAAGGTAAAGAAAGAATTTGACGTTGACAGAACACGCCCCAACACTTTCTCCCCACACGAACGTCAGGAAAAGCGATGTGATTTCCTAACGAGACTAAAGATCGGGAGTGTTTGGAGAAGGAGGAGAAGGAGGCGCAACGTTCGGTGACGTGACGGAGGACGCACCAGCCCCCCCCCCCCCCCCTCTAACGTCACGGCCACAGCGGGAGTGTTTGCACGGCGGACGAGGCGAAGTTTTGCATTCTGGTTCTTTTGGGGGAAGTTGTGACACGCGGGGATGGATGGGGCTGGCAAAGTTCCCCTCGCGTGTGACAGCCACGAAACGAGGCTGGAGTCTTAACCAGGAACACACACGCACACGCAGCCCCCCCCCCCTCCCCCCACACACACACGCACACATAGTCCCCTCCCCCCCTCACACCCACACACAAATACATGCGCGCGCAGCAAAAGAAAAAAAGAGAGAGAGAGAGAGAGAGAGAGAGAGAGAGAATCAGTTAAAATTATATATAGGAATGATTCAGAAAATGAGATAACACAGTTGACATTATAATCTTGATCCGATCCTTTCAAAACTAAATAGATAAACCCACCCGCACACACACACACACACACACACACACACACACACACACACACACACACACACACACATACACCCCTCCCTCTCCCTACACACATACCTATCCCTCCTTTCACCCCCACAGACAGATCCCCCCATCACACACACACACACACACACACACACACACACACACACACACACATACCCCTCCCCACACACACACAAAGCATCTTCCCCCTCCTCTCCCCCCCTCTCCCCCTCCTCCTCCCCTTCACGCATCATACCCCGGACAGGCACAGCGGGGCGGGTCTCTCTGAATACAAAGCGATCACGTCTGGCGTATCGAGGTCGACCCTTGAGGCTTCACTCGGGCGGCGGGGATGTTTGCCGCGGCCCTTCATCACAAGTGTCTTAGAGAGGCATCAGGGGGCAGGGGGAGGGGATACGGCGGGAGGAAAAGGGGGTTTGAAGGAGGAAAAAGGAGTTATGGAAAATGGAAGGGATTTAAGAAGGGAGGAAAATGAGGTCTTGGAGGAGGAAAAAAGGGGTTATGGAGAATGGAAGGGGTTTAAGGAGGGAGGAAAAGGGGGTCTTGGAGGAGGAAAAGGAGGTCTTGGAGGAGGAAAATGGGGTCTTGGAGGAGGAAGGAAAGAAGGGGTCGTAAGGAATGGAAGGGGTATAAGGAGGGAGGAAAAGGGGGTTTGGAGGAGGAAAAAGGGTTTATGGGAATGGAAGGGGTTTAAGGAGGGAGGAAAAGGAGGTCTTGAAGGAGGAAAGAAGGGGTGGTAAGGAATGGAAAGGGGTTTAAGAAGAGAGGAAAGGGAGGTCTTGGAGGAGGAAAGAAGGGGTGGTAAGGAATGGAAGGGGCTTAAGGAGGGAGGAAAAGATGTCTCGGAGGAAGAAAAAAAGGGTTACGGAGAATGGAAGGGGTTTAAGGAGGGAGGAAAAGGGGGTTTGGAGAAGGAAAAAGGGGTTACGGACAGTGAAAGGGAGTTTAGAGAATGGAAAACAGGTTGGGAGACACGACAGAAAGAGGAAAGAAAGGCAATTGAAAGAAAGAGAATTTGATGAGCAAGAGCCATGTTATCTTACCTATCCTTTCAGTACTGGAAGGGAAAGAACTTACAGAAGGTGACAGGAAGCTTAGATGACGAAAAATAGGTTATAATAGGAGAAACGACAGAAGAAAGTTGGAAGAGTTAGAAGGTTTCGTTTAGTCGGCGCAACATCTGTGGTCATATGCCGGAGAGAGACAGAAGGGGAAGGAATTATAGGAGAAGGGAACAGATACCAGGAGACGGGACACAACCCCCGATTAATACCTGGTAGACAGAAGAAAAGAATGACTGATTGATTATTGGGGACTTCATTTCTTGGCGCCGGAATTGCAGGGTTATATAGCGCCGAATATGAAACTAAATAAACTGTACTAGAAAAAAATATATAAAAAAATGGCAATTAATTAAACAGAAGAAAAGAAAACCAACTGAGATATGAAGAGACAAACCTAAGTAAGCAAGTAGCGGGCTTTTTTTTCATTATTGTTTTCTTTTTTTTTTTACGCCCTTGCACTGTCTCCTCTGCTGTAAAAAAAAAAAAATAGTCAGTGTCGAGTATATACCTTTAGAGTCAAACGATCTACTTTAATCATCCCTTCACGTAAATGGATTGACCGAAGCTTCATACATACATCAAAAAACACAACCATATCCCAAGCTACTTAATGTGTAGAAAAATAATCGTTCCTTCCATCCCTTTACCATCCCTCCGCGTTGCTGGACTGACTGTAAATCTATCCACACACTCATAAACACAAGAGACACATCCACCACATCCCAAGCTACTTATGGTGTGGAAGAGTGGAACGTTCCTCAAGGGAGTCCGGAACAAATGGAGCGAGTCTGATATCGGGAGAAGTTTGGTTAGAATCCCGCCGCTCGAGGCAAATACCGTGTGGGCTGAAAGGTCCTTGGTGGTGTGTACGCTTCATTAGGGGAAGAAGAGGAAGAGTGGAAATCAAACCACCTGTGATTATGTGTATTGTAAATCGCCTCTCTCTCTCTCTCTCTCTCTCTCTCTCTCTCTCTCTCTCTCTCTCTCTCTCTCTCTCTCTCTCTCTCTCTCTCTCTCTCTCTCTCTCTCTCTCTCTCTCTTGTTTTCTTTTCATTTTTCAGCTTCATTTACGCTTCTTCCCTTCCAGCTCCCTCCTCCTCCTCCTCCTCCTCCTCCTCCTCCTCCTCCTCCTCCTCCTCCTCCACCCGCCACTTTCATTCTCTCCACCTCCGCCATTACTCCTTATTGGTTCCCTCCTTCCTCTCTCCTCCCCCTCCTCCTCCCTCTTCGGTAGTCAATCTCTCACCTCCTCCTCTCTCCTTCCTCCAATATATCTACTGCTCTTTTTCTCTCCCTTCCCTTCCCTCCCTCCATCCCCTTCCCTTCCCTCCACTGCCTCCAATCTACTCCATCTCTGACTGTTCTCTCCCTCCTTCCTTCCCTCCTTCGTTCCTTTCGCTCTGCTAACTTTCCCTCCTTTCCTCCTTTTTTTTCCTTCCTTTCATTCTCTCCTTCCCTCCTCCTCTTTCTGCCTATCTACTTTCCCTCCTTCTCTTTTCCTACTTTTCTATTTCCTTTGTTTTATTTCTCACTCCCTCCTTCCTTCTCTCTGCTCCTTTTCTTTCTATTTACTTTTCCTCTTCCCTCTCTTCCTCTTTTTCTACTTCCTTTCTTTTATACTTTCCTTCTTTTCCCTCATTTTCTTCCAATTTATTTTTCTTTCTCTCTCCTTTCCTTTTATTTCTTCCTCCCTCTCTACTTCCTCTTCCTCCTCCCTCCTTACTCTCCTACTTTCCTTCATTTACTTTCTTCCTCTCCTCCCTTCTTCCTTCCCTTCTTTCCTTCGTACCTCCTTCCCTCCCTCTCCCTTTTTTCTCCTACCTTACTTCAATCTCTTTCTTCTTACTTCCCTCTCTTCCTGCCTCCATCTCTCCCTTCCTCCTCCTCCTCCTCCTCTTCCTGCTCCTCCTCCTTCCGTCCATTAAGGGCTAACTTCTTTTTTTTCAGCCCTGTGTGTGTGTGTGTGTGTGTGTGTGTGTGTGTGTGTGTGTGTGTGTGTGTGTGTGTATCGTAACTTTGCTAACTCCATTTTCTGTTTTCCTCTGTGCAATTTCCGGTGTTGGAATGCCCGTAACATCCCCTCCGTTGGTCCGTTTTTCTCTGTTTGTGTGTGTCTGTTTACCTGTCTGCCTGTCTGTGTCTGTCTCTGTGTCTGTCTCTGTGTCTATCTCCGTGTCCATCTCTGTCTGTCTCTGTCTGTCTGTCTCTGTCTGTCTGTCTCTCTGTCTGTCTGTCTGGTTCCTAGTCTGCTCTGCCTACTGCTAAAGCTCCTCGTCTCTCAGCAGATCTATCTAACTTAACTTTAATGCTGTCTTTTGTTTTCTGTCTACGTTAATTTCCTTTGCGATGAGTACGATAACTATCACTTTTTTTCGTGTAGTTTCGTCTTTGTCTTAATATACTGCCCCTCTCAATCAATCTACTTATCTATATTTCTATCTATCTATCTAACTGTCAATATATCTATGTCTATCTATGTACCGATACGTCTTTGTCCATTTTTTTTCTATTTCACTTTGCCCATTCACCTTATATATATTTTTTTCTTATTTACAGCCGTCTGATATGTTTAAACCTCTCTTCACATATTCAAATACTTATAAATGTGGATCTATAACCTCTTTTTTTTGGGGGGGAATCGAATAACAAACTTAATATCTATCTACTAATTTGTCTATACAGTTATCTATTTGTTAGTATGTTTTCACTAATTATTTTCTATGCTAGTCTATTCGCCTCTAATTTTCAGTTATTGGATAGTCTCGTTTTGATCTGAATGACTGATTTTGTGCAAGTCTGTAAATATTTGTCTCTTTGCGTCTGTAGAATTTTGTGTATGTAATTTGTGTGTGCATGTAATTTGTGTAAGTAGTTTTATGTATATAGTTTGCGTAATTTGTTAGTGTGGTTAATTAGTTTAGTTTTTGGTAGGTGATGCGTGTATGTAATTTGTGTGTGCATGTAATTTGTGTAAGTAGTTTTATGTATATAGTTTGCGTAACTTGTTAGTGTGGCTAATTAGTTTAGTTTTTGGTAGGTGATGCGGGGGTGATGACAAGGGGGGGCGTAATTTGGTGATGAAGGTGATGGTGGTGATGGTGATGGTGGTGATAATGGTGGTGGTGGTGGTGGCCTGAGTCCTCTCCATCTCTGCATCACGTGAACACAAACAACAACAACAACAACAACAACAACAACAACAACAACAACAACAACAACAACAACAACAACAACAACAACAACAACAACAACAACAACAACAACAACAACAACAACAACAACAACAACAACAACAACAACAACAACAAAAACAATCATATAACAAAACAGTGTGTGCATGTGCGTGTATGTGTGTGTGTGTGTGTGTGTGTGTTTATGTAAGCTCCGGCGTGACGACTATTTAAACTAAAAATTCTGTCGATATCTACAAGACCATCTCTCTCTCTCTCTCTCTCTTGCATGTGATCAAATTAAAGCCACTTTGTACTCCGGGCTCGTCGGATTGGCCAGGCCCCGCGCAGGACACATTCAGGGGCAGCCAGGCGCGATACCCCACCCAGAGCACTGCTGAGCCTCTTCTCTCGCACCGCAAACCACACTTCTTTCATTTCTTGTGTGTGTGTGTGTGTGTGTGTGTGTGTGTGTGTGTGTGTGTGTGTGTGTGTGTGTGTGTGTGTGTGTGTGTGTGTGTGTATGTGCAGTGTGTGTGTATGTTTTCTTTCCCTATTTGTTTCCCTTTCTTTATTTCCTGCCTTCCCTTCCCTTCCCTTCCTTTCCTCTGACCTTCCAAAACGCTCTTCCTTAACTTCCTCAGTGTGTGCGTGTGTGTGTGTGTGTGTGTTTATCAGTCTATCTTCATTCCTCGCTTTCTTTCTTTCTTTCTTTTCCTTCCTTTCTTCCTCCTTTCCTCATCCCTTAGTTTTCTTCATCTTTCTCTTACCGATTTCCTTCTTACTTTACTTTTTTTATTCCTTCCTTTCTTCCTCTCTCTCTCTCCTTCCATCCCTCACTGTTTGTCCGTCTCTCTCTCTCTCTCTCTCTCTCTCTCTCTCTCTCTCTCTCTCTCTCTCTTCATACTAATCGATTTTCTCCCTCTACCACTTCCTTCTTTTATTTCTATTCCGTGTTTTCATCGGAGTTCAATTATTGCTTTTTCTTTCTTCGCTCTTGTTCGTTCCCTCTTCCTCTTCCTCCTTCCAGTCGGGCAAATGAATTCCTTGACTTTTTTTTCCTTCCCTCTCTTGTAATCTATTTATTCCCCTTAATATGTTTTCCTTCCGTTTTCCATTTTCGGCACCACAAACGAGAAGATCCTTGTTCCTCATTTCTCTCTACTTCTCCCTTTCTCTCTCGCTCAGACTGTCAGTGGTGTGTGTTAGCATGTCAGTGTGTGTGTGGGTTTGAGGGGAGAAGGCGAGTTAGTTCATCTTCCTGTCTCTTTAAGTGTCTGTCTTGTGATATTCAATTCCATAAGTATCTCTGGAGCACTTTCGCATGATCCTACTTCGACTCGGCTAACCTAAAAACTTTTCTCGGGGAAGTTTTCAATAATCGGTTCACGCGTTACGATCGCCTACTGCGTGACTTTGGGAATCATGCAGAGAGCAGGCTTGGATCTCTCTCTCTCTCTCTCTCTCTCTCGCTCTCGCTCTCTCTCTCTCTCTCTCTCTCTCTCTCTCTCTCTCTCTCTCTCTCTCTCGCTCACGCTCTCTCGCTCACGCTCTCTCGCTCACTCTCTCTCGCTCACTCTCTCTCGCTCACTCTCTCTCGCTCGCTCTCTCTCTGTTATCTTTTCCGACAATAGTTAACTTTCACGCCTCAGGAGAACACTCAGGCGGGCGTTACAAACTCGCTGAACTGTTTCGCAAATCAGCTATTTTATATTGAATGAATTTAACCAAACTGAATTTCAATGTTCCCAAAGCAAGTTTGCGCATTATCATTTGCTTGCCTTTGCTTGGAGAAATAATTTATTTATGCGTGTGAGGCGCCACTCTTAATGAAGGCATTGCCGTGTAATATTTGCCTAATCATTAGTTGTCCCGGAACCCACAGATGTTTAAACGGGAGCTAAAGTTGTTTTGCTTCTTGTGGTTGTTGTTGTTTGGAGACTTTCCTGAATGAGTACCGATTTGAATTAAACAAAGCCAGTCAAGGCGGGCTCCTCGTTGCAGAGGGAACACTGCATCAGCTCCAGGCGTCCTTGGGGGCCGCCCAAGAAATTCTGCATCCTCGCAGCGGTCTCCGGGCCCTGTGTGGCTCTCCCCGGAGCAAACGGGCGGTGAATTCAGACAGGCGGTGTTCATGGCGCGTCGTTGGCCATGGCGATGGCCGGAATAGTGGTTCTCGGCGTTGTATTTACGACACGGTTGTTGTTAGCGATACAGCCATTAAGATTTGGCTGCTGTTGACCTGACGGCCGTAAACAAGCGGCAGCAAGACGTTCCGAGCAGCGGCTGGCGTGCGCGGCACCACTGTGTCAGGGTCTGTCAATAGCAGCGGCGTGTGGCGAAACAGATATTGATAATGGGTGGATCAATACAATGGACGCTTGGCACACAATAACAAAAGGTTGAAATAAGTGTCTGCCACGGCCATTACTGAACGGAAAGTGTGAGGCACTAATCCTAAAGGCTTCTACAAAACTTTTAAAGAAGTCTTGAAAGTCTTCTTCGCAAAGAACTTATGCCGCTCAAAGGAGTAAGAAATATAAAAGAGAAGGATTTTAGAGTTTAAGAAAAAAGTGTTGAATGAACGACGGTGTTGGTCAACTCTCTCCAAGTTGGACATAAAGTTCATAAGAATGAGTGTAAAGTCTGGCGCTCGTGGCCTCGCCCTCACGCTCCGCCTCGAGGGACACAAGTTTGAAAGCCAAGTTTTCATGACCCAAGATTGCCGGCGACTTAAAAGACTGCACTTACAGCCGATTGCGTGGCACTTGCCTCAACAAACGACTGCAATTCTAGACGACAAACAACGGCGTTTTGAGCAGCGTTGCCAGATTGTCGTACGCATCGCATTGAATTTTCGTAGTTTCTGACCGATAACTATATCAAAAACAAACAAACAAACAAACATCAATAATAATAGGAGTTTTAACGCTAACTTCAATTTTCTATCGTTATTTGTGTAGGTACGAGAGTTTGGGGCTTAAAAGTAATAAATACAATGTGGTGAATACGATAATCTGGCAACGCTGGTTTTGAGACTGAGCACAGATTCTTGACGTTTTTCATCCCTCAACTTCAACAAACTAGGAAAAATATCTGTTTCAGTGAGGTGAACTTACTGTTTTAGACTAAATAACTACTTTGATGGGGGATGGGGAGTGATGTTGACGGTTGCTGTATTGAGGTTTTTAGGTGATTTTTGAATAACACGACTTTCAAGAATCAATTGTTTCCGTCTGCCTAAAAAATCTTAAAGGAATACCAACCTCACACCATCAAAATAGTCACTTTACCCGAGATTCACCTCTCTTTCCTCAATCTTCATTAGACAACCGGAAATTCAAGTTATAAAAACTTGGAAACAATTGTTTCAGTGCGGTGAGGTTACTGTATTTTTTTTTTTTTACAACAAAGGAGACAGCTCAAGGGCACAAAAAAAGAAACAATAATAAAAAAATGCCCGCTACTCGCTGCTCCTAAAATAAAGAATCAAAAGAGGTGGCCGAAAGAGAGGTGAATTTCGGGTAAAGTGACTATTTTGATGGTGTGAGGTTGCTATTCCTTTAAGATTTTTTAGGCAGACGGAAACAATTGATTCTTGAAAGTCGTGTTATTCAAAAATCACCCAAAAACCTCAATACAGCAACCGTCAACATCACTCCACACTTGTCACTACACCAGATACCGAAAGCCCAGCACGCACTTCCTATTCACACAACCCTCCACTCCAGCAACCACAGAGGACCACCACCACCACCACCACCACCACCACCACAGAATCGGCTCTCCGGCGCCACACAATCGCCTCCAGCAGCTTACACGATCTATGCATCCCTGTACCGTACAATTAACTCTGCTCTTTATCGTCTCTGAGTCTCGGCGTTGCTTCCTCCCTAAGTGTATTTGTAGCTTAGAGGATATTAGCAAAAGTTGTTCCCCGAGGCTACATCCGCACACACGTTAAACTTTAGAACACAGACATGCGAACAAACAATCGAGCAAACAAACAAGTACACATAAACAAACAATAAACAAACAACTTAAACGAACAGAAACAGAAACACACAAAGAAAAGTCTATACAAACAGTTAACACACCCAAACACACACACACACACACACACACACACACACACACACACACACACACACACACACACACACACACACACACAGACAAAGAACCAAACAAGCATACACACATACACAAATACACACTCTCTCTCTCTCTCTCTCTCTCTCTCTCTCTCTCTCTCTCTCTCTCTCTCTCTCACACATCTCCCAAAGTTTTACGACGTCTCCATGCATATTCTCCCTGATCTCTCTTCCTTCCAAAGCACAACCGTCAAGGCGTGTTCGGCGACGCGTGGCTGCCCGCCGACACGCCCGCTGCGCCACTGCGGGAGAGGATGTCTGAACGAGCCTCATTCATAGGCGACACGGGAAGGTCATTATTATAAGACGGAGACAGGGAACGAAAGATAACTTTAGTACACCTCCTTCTCTTTCCCGCAGTGTTAGAAAAGGTGACTAAAAGGGTCGTTGATGTCTGTTATTTTTGTCTACCGAATTCCCTAAACTGGTTAAGTGGTTCGTTTTGACTTTTCAACTTGCCTTTAGGGGGAAATACGGTAAGTGGGTATTAGAATCATTGCTATCATTGTAGTAGTAGTAGTAGTAGTAGTAGTAGTAGCTTTAGTAACAGTTTTGGTAGTATTATTTTGGTTAAGTAATTATTTTGATGGTGTGAGGTTGGTATTCCTTGAGATTCTTTAGGCAAACTGAGGTAATTGGTTCTTGAAAACTGTATAATCTAAATTCATACAAACAACTCAACACATCCTCGTCAAAATCACCCCCACACGAACCCCTACACCGAAGACGTATTAGTATTAGTAAATGCGGTGGTAGTAGTAGTAGTAGTAGTAGTAGTAGAAATGATAGAAGCAGTAGCAACAGAATCACAGAAGCAGAGGATACGTTTGAGGAGACGGAGGCGAGTGACGAACTATGGATACGAGAAGAGAGAAAGGACTGTGGATAAGGACGTTAGTTAGTCTGCCTGTTGTCCGGCGCGGCGCTGCACTCACTCCGTCATCAGCGTCTTGGGTGTAGGGACTCGTGTGGGGGATGACATTGAAAGGGATGTGTTGAGTTGTTTGCATGAATTTAGATTATACAGTTTCCAAGAACCAATTATTTCAGTTTGCCTAAGGAACCTCAAGGAATACCAACCTCACACCATCAAAATAATTACTTAACCAAAATACTACTACCAAAACTACTAGGTACTACTATAGTATTCCGGTCAGCCGTGGTACCCAAAGCTCTCCCTCCCTTCCACACTTAAAACAAATTCAACTATTTCCATTCCCCTCCATTCATATTCAGATGAAGTTTGTGCCGCTGCTCGGAATTTGTAATGGGGCAAAAATTATAAAAGGAAGAAGTGTGTATATATATGGATCGGACCTTTCAGCTTGGAGCATTGCAAGTGTATTCAGAGCTTGCAGGAGTAAACAAAGAAACAAACAAACAAACAAAAACTCTGGGGTCAACACGTGTATCGTTTCACTGCGTTTCAAGCTATTTTTGGTTGTTGTTGTTGTTGTTGATGTTGTTGTTGTTGTTGTTGTTGTTGTTCACTTGATTTATTTCCTGTATCGAAAAAAAAAGGCAAAACAAAACATGCATCAAACAGAAACACTCAATGCACACACACACACACACACACACACACACACACACACACACACACACACACACACACACACACACACACACACACACACACACTCAAAACACACACGCTCGCAGCCCCCCTTACAACCAACACCCACAAACGCCCTTCCCCACCCCTTACACACGCACTCAAACACACACGCACTCGAAACACACACACGCACTCAACCCCTTCATCCCCCAACCCCCAACACACACACAAAAAAAATAAGCACGCAAACAGCAGACCGCAAAACCCACCATCGATCCTTCACCCGCCACATCATCCTCGTCTCCTTCTCTTAGTCCTTCGTTCTCTCTAAAGCTTGAACTTGACCTTGCGAGCGTGTGTATATGCGAGCACCAGCGATCCTCACCTGACGGCCCTTACCTGCCTCTCACCTGGACTCGACACACCTCCAATCACTATCTATTAAGACAACAGGATTCGCTTCACGCTCTCTTTACTTTACTTTACTTCACTCTAAATTTCACGGTTCCTTTTATGTCTCTGCGTTTTTAAGTTATTCAAGGGATGGAGGGAAGGAGGAAGTGAAAATAGGAGGGAAATGAGGTAGTCTGTAGCGTCCGTGGCGTCAGGAAATCTTGTTAGGTAGTAATTTTGTCCCGCTGTCGACACGAGTGGGCGGACACGTGCCGTCTGTGGCTCATGACGATGGGTCTCTTACGTCTGGCAATATATATTTTTCACGCACACACGCATGCACACGAACAGACAGACAGACAGACAGACAGACAGACAGACAGACAGGACAGCACACACACCCACACACACACACACACACACACACACACACACACACACACACGGGTTATTGACAAAAAAAGCAAAGACAACGACGTACAATATAAGTAGATACACTCATCATTCAGCCAAAGGGGTATTAAAGTATCCTACTCTACTACTAATATCATATAAGTAGATGTATACCAAGTACTTCATTCACATAATCACGCGAGTCACTTATTTGTCATCTTTTTTTTAACATGTCAAGTGTATTTGGTAACATCGTGAACCTTCCCCGACAGCGTGGTGGAAGCGGTGGTTCTGTCAAGGCATGTTATTGCGTCTTGTTATTGCGTTGGCAGCAGACGAGCGGCTCCACCTCCCCGTCTCTATTCTTGTCTTACTAGCCCCGGGATCATCCAATATTGGTACACACGATGAATTTTCAAAGGCACTGTTCGGAACTCTTTGGAAAATAGGAGAGTTTAAACATTTTTCATGATGCGCTGTGAACTGTTGCCTTTTTGGTTGTTTTGAACTCATCTCAAACACTGCCTTTCCAATTTACAGTGTTTCATATTAGTTTGCTATTTTTGATGTACTTACAATAGACGTTTCCAAAGCGGCTATCTCGTCCTCGGCATGTTGTTTGTTAGGTTGCGGCCCGGTGAAGGTTGCGGGTTTTTCCATAACAACTTGATAACCCTGAGAGAGCTTCGTTTTCTTCTACGCCCTCGCCGTCCATAACTACGTCTGGCCGCGCCGTATTCTGCAGTTTGTTAGTCACTTGATTGATTCATTGACTGATTGGAGTATACAATCATGGCGCCGCAGCTTCCGTGGTCACATGACACCGAGTTCGTTAGCCAGGCCCTCCTCGTCACCTCCTTTGTAGCTCCATTCTTGCGTAACACGTGTTGTGGAGTGACCCTGTGGACCGTTAGGCTGTGACAATGAAAACGCTCTCTGCAGCAATTTAGACGATGGCAATTGCCCAGTCATCGATGGCCTGTGTGGCGGTGAGTGGTGCGGGTTTGATGTCTGGGATGTCTTGGTACACTTTGATATCCTTTGTTGGGTCGATGTATTTACTTTTTACAATACATAATTCGATCTCTGATATCCAGGACTGACCCCTTCTGAACGATAAGGCTGGTATTACAAGACACTTTGCAATATCACATCAGCTATTTCTAAGGGTCAAAGACGGGGTCACTCGGGTTCTAATGAGTGTTTCTTCAGGTTCATGGTACAGAAGAAGACTCACACTACCACCAGGGTCATAAAACTACCCCTGGAAATGCCCACAACTCCTACGAAAGCCTTGTCAAATATGTGTTCTTGGGCTGCGAAATGTCTTGTAATACGACTCTAAATCACCCCTCAATTATCTTTTTTCGTGGTAGAGGTGGTTGGACAAGCTCATGCTGTTGTTTCTGTACATGTTCACCTACGTCTTGTCGTGGCTGTTAACGACATCTTTTACTCCTTGATACTCGCGTGGGTTACCGCTGGTGGCCGTGATACGCGGCGTCCCTGCTCGTGCGTTGCAGTCGCCCGCCGCAATGACTCTCCTGGACTCAAAGTGTGGCCAACAATAGCGCCACGCTCTGCAGGGCGGTGATAAGACGAGTGTACAGTGGATACGTAGGTGCTACCGAGCTTCATATTCGGCCACCATGACAGAATGACCCACATATGAAATAGGATTCAGGATATTGTCTCTAGTTATGGTCACAAACCGCTATATGGATCAGCGTCATGTATCGATCGCCTGGTTGTCCACGCCGCCTCACTGTCCAGCTGGATCGGTCAGGTACTTCGGTGTGGCCTGCCGCCCCGAGCACTTTCTTAATCTACAGATCGTCGCTCTTTGCTGGCCAGTGACCCAGGAATAATTGCCGTTGATGAATAACCTAAAAAGCATCATCCATCCTCTATGCTCACTCCGTCACCTGCTCTATACCACCCCAGCCACCGCCTGCTCCCCGCCACCAAGCTCTTTCAGCAGAGAAGCAACGACGGGCTCCTTCTTGGCGTCGCTGATCAGTGTGCGAGGAGTCATGGCCTCCATTAGCCGGGCATCCCTTAGCTTCTTGATGTTATTTAGTGCGTGACCACACTGTTGCACCATCATTGTATCCAGACATTTCAGTGCTAGGACGAATGGAAAGCTTCTTTGCGATTGTTGTGGACGCATTGGAAGGAATAGTCTGCACATTCACTAAATTTCGGCTCATATGAAAGGGAGGCTCACAACATATAAACACACCTCTCCTCCCGAAATTGACCTATCTTTCGGCCACTCCTCTAACTCTTTTTAGGAGCAGTGAGTAGCGGGCTTTTTTTTCACATTTGTTTCCTTTTTTTATGCCCTTGAACTGACTCCTTTGCTGTAAAAAAAAACACATACAAGCACACACATACACACAGACAAAGACAGGGAAACAATACCGTTGATGGCGCGAGTGTTTGTGTCTTTTCAGGCTTGCTGTTCTCGTCCTCTTCCACTTATTTCCCAGACAACGTTGGGTCAGTGAATGCTGCACACCGGTCTTACACAAGCAGCAGAGGAGCGATAACCCCCTTTTGGCTGCACTTTAAGCTTATTTTTCATACCGTTGGATTCTTGAAGTTTATTTTCCGTAACTCTGCATTCTGGATTTTTTTTTTCGTAAGTACATTCTTGAAGTTAATATTCCGAAACTCTGCATTTTTTTTTTCGTAAGTACATTCTTGAAGTTAATATTCCGAAACTCTGCATTTTTTTTTTCGTAAGTACATTCTTGAAGTTGTTTTTCGTAGCTCCTCCGTCCTGAAGCCTATTTTTTGTAACTCTGTATTCACGACATATATTTTCGTAACTCTCCTTTCCTGAAGTTTACTCTTTCGTAACTAATGAATTTTTCGTAACTGCAATCCTGAAGTTAATTTTTCGCAACTCCCTCCCTGAAGGTTATTTTTCCTAACTCTCTCTTAAAGTTAATTTTCCGTAACTCTGTATTCCTGAAGTGTATTTTCTCTCCGACTCTCCGCTTTCTGAAGCTTATCATTCATATCTTTGCATTCTTGGGAAGTTCATTTTTTTCGTAACTCTACATTCTTCAAGTCGGCTGCAGATCACTAACGAACGGCGTCTTGTGAATATCCAAACACACAATAGAAGGTCAGTATAGAGTTGGCGGCGTCAGTCCGGGGATTTCTGTGTTCCTCGACGCCATTCTCCCGTTGATTGGCTATCCGCGCGATGAGGCCCTGGAGATAACCCCATTTGCGGCCCATTCCTGGCGAGGCGGAGTGGCGGCGACGTGGCTTGTCGCGGGCGGGCGGGTGTGACTGTTGCTGCCGCGCGCTGGTGGAATCTAACCCGCTATGATGCACTGGCTTTGTGGAGCATCCGGGAACTTAGCGTGTAGGGGGGGAGGGGGAGGGAGGGGGAGGGCGTGTGTGTGTGTAGTGAGAGAGGAGGGAGACTGAGTGAGTGGGAGTGGGAGGGATTGAGTGTGTGTGTGTGGGGAGGAAAGGGATGTGCGTGAATGTGTGTGGAAGTGTATGTGAGGGGGTAGTGTGTGTGTGGGAGGGATACTGTGTGTGGGGAGGGAGTGGGGAAGGGGGGGGAGAGTAGGAAGGGGAAGAATATGTGGGTGTGTCTCAGTATGCGCGTGGGAAGGTGAAAATGTGTGTGTGTGTGTGTGTGTGTGTGTGTGTGTGTGTGTGTGTGTGTGTGTGTGTGTGTGTGTGTGTGTGTGTGTGTGTGTGTGTGTGTGTGTGTGTGTGTGTGTGTTGTAGCAGTAGATTAAATCATCAATAAGTCTTTTTTTCTTCTTCATGGTTTGCATAAAATCACAACAAAACTCATCTCAGTAAACATCCTTAAAACAAAAAACAAATACAAAATAACAGTTCCGCTCCGTGTCCTTGAAATCTACATACTTAACAGTTCTGAAAGCCTTGAAAACAAAACAAAAATAAATAAACAAAAAGCAAAACAAAAACCCTCAACGCTTCGCCGTAAACATACATTTCCATTACAAAACAAAACAAAACTATTTCCGATGTGAAAAAAAAAAGTATTCACGATCCTGGAATTGGCGTGTAAGTCTTTAGGGGATGAGGCTTTCGGTATTCCGGGAACGCGGCGTACAACAAAGGCACTTAATGATGCAGCGGACGAAAGAGGAAATAAGAGAAAGAGGGAAGAAATACCCGGGAAGTGATGCAGCCGTCGACTCCTCCCGCGGCGCCGCACACACACACACACACACACACACACACACACTTGCCCGCTCATTATTACAGAGTTCCCGTCCGCTACCGCCAGCCAAGATATAAACCGCTTCGGGGACTCACTCTTGCAGGTGTTGATCTTTTTTTGTCACACCTACTTTCGATAAGGCTTTCATAGAGGTTGTGTTAGTATTTCCTCGGGTAGTTTTATGAGCATAGGGACAGTTTAGCAAGGCTTCTGCACCGTGAATATGAAAAGTACTCATGAGAACCCATGTGACTCCCTTTGTGGCCTTTGGAAATGCTTGTTGTGGGAGCCGAAAGCATCTGAGAGTTCTGTCCTTTGTTAGTAGGGAGAGAGGTGGCTTACGTAGGGGTGGAGAGACGCATGCCGGGACAGTTCGAGAAGCGGGGACACCTGAGAGAGAGAGCTTGTTCTCTATCTTTTAACCAGATAATGGAACGAAGAAAGTGTGGAAAGTTTTGTTTACTCGGCGCAACATCTGTGGTCATATGCCGGAGAGAGACAGGAGGGGAAGGAATTATAGGAGAAGAGAACAGACCCCAGGAGACGGGACACAACCCCTGATTAATACCTGGTACACATTCACTGCTGGGTGGACAGGGGCGTAGGGTATCGGAAAAGCCGCCCAAATTTTTCCACCCCGATAATGGAACGAAGAAGAGCGAGTTAGTTTATGATCATGTTCTGGGTATTTCATTCTTAAACATCTCGTGAGAGTAAGCCAGACAGACGTACCGGAAACCCGTCCTCCTTGATCTTATATATCTCCCTCTCTGACTTTCTATCTTTTACTGTTTGTGTGTTTGGCTGTCTGTCTGTCTCATTCAAAACCCAATAAAAGAACGGGCGAGAGAAACGCGTATAAGATGAAGGAATGGAGGAAAGATAAGTTACAATCCCTTGATATATGTTTTCTCTTGTACGTATTGCGAGGCTGCAGGTGTCAAAACAAAAGGCCACTGAAAAACCCGCTCCGCCACCACCTGCCTCGCCTCATCCCGCTAAACCCAAGCCTCGCGCGGGGCAGTAAGGCAATCACGTCCGCCCGCCAGCCGAGGAGAGAGCTGCCAGGTGACGGGATCAGCCTTCATCAGGTCGTCTTTCATCCCGGGCAGTGAGAAAAAAAGGTGTTTTCCCCGAGGCATTCTCCTTTGAATTCCACGTAATTTGTTGTCATCACAGAAGCTAAAAGGAGAGCCAGATAGAACGTGTGGGGGGGGGGAGGGAGGGGAGAAGGGGAGTGTTTGTGTGTGTGGGGGAAGGGAGGTGTTTGTGTGCGTGTGTGGGGGGGTAGGGGGGAGATGGGTGTGTGTTGGGTGGGGATGGGGGTGTTTGTGTGTGTGGAAGGGGATGGGGGGGTTGTGTGTGTGTGTGGGGAGGGGAGGTGCGGTGTTTTTGTGTGGGGGGGAGAGGGGGGAGAGGGGACTGTCTGTATGTGTGTGTGTGCGTGTGGGTGTGCGTGTGTGTGTGTGTGTGCGCGCGCTCTCACCTAATCGTCCTTACGTAATTGTTCTTTCCGATAGTTCGTTCACAATCGTTCTTTCCAAATTGTTCTGATTGCGTTTCCACATGAGGCAAGTTCGTCCTGTTCCGCCTTTCAACACTCTTTTGTAATACTTTCGTTTGAACCTGTGCAACATGTGTGTGTGTGTGTGTGTGTGTGTGTGTGTGTGTGTGTGTGTGTGTGTGTGTGTGTGTGTGTGTGTGTGTGTGTGTGTGAGCTGCTTTCTTTAGTGTAAAAATATATTGTCAATGCTTTTGTTACGCACGACTCCAGGTAATTAATCCCACTGATATATTGTTGTGTCTGAAAAGCTACATTTCCTCACATCTTTCCTTAACTAATTTTTCCTATATATAAAATAAATTGTAAAGGCTTTTTTCACGCTCGATTTACGGTAATTAATTCCACTGATCTATTGTTGTGTGAAAAGCTGCATTTCCTCACATCTTTCCTTAACTAATTTTTCCTATATAAATTCTTGCTGTAATGGCCTTCTGAGAGTGACAATCTAGACACTATATAATCATTCATACCAATATTTTCCTTTCCTTCGACAAACTGATTCAGCACGATTATAATTGTTTACCCTCTTCCCTCTCTTAGTGTTGGTAAATGTTGAATCTACAGTCTCTCTTCATAGATAAATTCTCTTATGTTTTTGAATCCATCTTATACCGCCTCCTCGTACCTTTGCAATCTTCTCAACATGATTCTTCGAGTGTTGCTTCCATACTGCTGCTGCATATTCAAGTGTTGGTCTTATGAAACACGTAATTACCTTTTTCTAACCATTTCCTCCTTGATGTCTGTAACGGATACTCTCATTTTCGCTAACAGGCTACACATGTTCCTTACTTTTTCATTAATACGGCCATCTAGTCTTGCTTTGTTACTGATAATTACTACTACTAAATCGTTCCTCTTGTCAGATATCTGTAAACGATAGTGCTAGCCAGAGCTCATTACACGCTTTCCAAATTTTATTACGTGGCATGTGTGTGTGTGGGGGGAGGAGGGGAAAAGGGGGGAGTGTGTGTGGGTTGGGAGTGAGTGTAGGTGTGTGTGTGTGTGTGTGTGTGTGTGTGTGTGTGTGTGTGTGTGTGTGTGGTGGGGGTTATGTGTATGTGTGTATGTATGTGCGTGTGGTGGCAAAAAATACTAGGCAATAAAGGTCCCACATTAGAAGGGAATTAACCAATAAATACAAATAAATGTTATGTGCAATATGAAACATTATTGCTGGCTAGGGTGAGAGAGAGAGAGAGAGAGAGAGAGAGAGAGAGAGAGAGAGAGAGAGAGAGAGAGAGAGAGAGAGAGAGAGAGAGAGAGAGAGAGAGAGAGAGAGAGAGAGAGAGAGAGAGAGAGAGAGAGAGAGAGAGAGAGAGAGAGAGAGAGAGAGAGAGAGAGAGAGAGAGAGAGAGAGAGAGAGAGAGAGAGAGAGAGAGAGAGAGAGAGAGAGAGAGAGAGAGAGAGAGAGAGAGAGAGAGAGAGAGAGAGAGAGAGAGAGAGAGAGAGAGAGAGAAAGATAAACAAACATAGACACACTCACAAACAAACATATAAACAGACAAACATCAATAAATAAAAAAAAACACCAAAAAAGAAGAAAAGTCAACACCAAAACACATGAGCGACGGAAATGCGTTTGGACGTCAGATAAACTTTTAAAGGGGCGCGCGAATTGAGGGCAAGCAATGAAAACAAACAAACAATAAAAAAAGAACCGAAAACCGAGGAAACTTGATAAAAATACAAGGGCTCTGTAGACTCTGCAAAGTGCGTGCGAGGGAGTGTGTGTGAGGGCCCGAAAGGCTTAGGTGGCCGAGGAGATTGGGGGGAGAGGCAAGGGTGGTGGGAGTGAGGTGAGGGTGGTGGTGGTGAGGATGGTGGTGGTGAGGTGAGGTGGTGGTGGTGGTGGTGAGGGTGGTGCGGATGAGGAGAGGGTGTCGGCGGGCTGAACAGACACTTGCTTTCCGAGGTAATAAAAGAAGCACCGCGAGGCAAGTCTGGAAAGGCTCTAAAAACGAACGAGGCGGTGTAGAAAAAGAAAGTGAAATACATGAGGTACTAAAGGGAAGTTGCGAAAATTCCCGACGGTGCCAAAATAAATAAAATAAGTAGAGATCCGAAACTGACCTCTCTTTCGGACACCTCTTTGGATTCTTTTTAGGAGCACTAAGTAGCGTTTTTTTTATTATTGTTTCCTTTTTTTGTGCCCTTGAGCTGTCTCCTTTGTTGTAAAAAAATATAAATAAATAAATAAACAGGAAAAAACAAAGTGCCAGAAGAAAGTTAAAAGAACATTTTCCGACTCCAGGTAAAAAGAAATGTTTGTACAGAGAATGAGGAAAAAATGAGACTTTGTACCCACTAAAAACAGGAAAAAGGATATAGTAGATGCACATTAAAATAAGATATCATACGTCACGGAAAAAAAATATATGAAAAAAAGAGGAAAAAATTACAATCTCACAAAAAAAGGGAAAAGTGGTATACTAGAAGAAAATGAAAGGTAGATTCCCGACTCCACAAATAAAAAATAAAAGACTAAGGAAAAAAATGAGATAGTGTACCCCCCAAAAAAATGAAAGTCTACCCCCCAAAAAACAAAAACATAAATGACAGAGTACCCCACAAAAAAAGAAATAAAAGAGATAACAAACAAAAGAGATAGTCTACCCAAAAAAACAAAACAAAAAGAAAATGAGATAGTCTAGCCACCCCCCCAAAATGAGATAGTCTACCCCTCCCAAAAAATGAGATAGTCTACGAAAAAAAAGAAAATAGCAGAACACTAGAATAATTGTACCCGACTCCACGAGAAGAAAAAAAACATACGAAAAGAGAATGATACATATATATACTCTGCACGGGTTAAGAGAATAATGAAGTTGTAACGAGGCTTATAAGCGAACGAAAACTAATTAAGAAGATTAAATAACAACTCCACGGAAAATATGAAAAGGGGACGAACACGAAAATATGACCAGAGATAAAAGAAAATGATGACATGGTAATGAAGCTTTTACGCGACTGGAAAATTATAAAGAAGTTAAAATATCGAATCAATGAAACAAAGGGAGATTGAAATTAGGTTACTCTGGCTAAGAAAAAAAAGCCAGTGGTATTAGTATATGATAGACGGTTGAAAAGTAATAATAAATCAGTAAAATAATTGATGGGTAAGTACAATAAAAAAGATAAATATATACACAAATAGGTTAAGAAAAATATGATTAACGAATAATGAATAAAAAAAAACATGTAATCTGTAAAATATTCAACAGCAGTCGTTCAGAAGAAAATAACAAAAAAAAATAACAGAAAGAAGAGATGATGAAAAATAAAAACAACAACATCAAAACAAAAATAACGGCCATAAAGCAAGATATATAGAAGCAATTATAAAAAAAAAAGTAATAATAAAAAGAAATAAACGAGCACTTGCATAAGAAACAAAATTAAAACACAGCTCCGGTAATAAACAACGAGCTGAAGGATTAAAAAAAAATATCATGCCAAAACGTTGACCATTGCTTAAACTAACGGACCAGCATTCTCATAAAAGCAGTTACCCGCGCTGCTGCTTCCGTCGCTGAAAAAAAAAAACAACTTCATATCGCCAAGCTGCATCGCCACAAGATATATTATTTGGACTCGACGATTTCCCTTCCAGCACTGAGATGTATTTTGTATCGCCGCCTGAACCATCATCACCAGACACGTGTACTGGAGTCGACTCTTGGATAAAAAATAAGTATAAAAATCAACATGAGTAAAATTGAGAAAGTAGAATAATGGCTGAATGAAACAAAGGAAGGAAGGAAGAAAAAACAAAAGCAGGGGTGTTAGAATATGTTACACGGATTTAAAAAAATATCAACACGAGTAAAATTGAGAGAGTAGAATAATGGCTGAATGAAACAAAGGAAGGAAGGAAGAAAAAACAAAAGCAGGGGTGTTAGAATATGTTACACGGATTAAAAAAAATATCAACACGAGTAAAATTGAGAAAGTAGAATAGTGACTGATTGAAACAAAGGAAGGAAGGAAGGAAATATAAAAGCAGGGGTGTTAGAATACCTTAGACGGATGAAAATAAAGGACAAATCAACACGAGGAAAGCTGAGGCGGCAAAACAGTGACTGAATGAAAGGAAGAAAGAAAGGAAGGAAGAAAAAAACAAATGCAGGGGAATTAAAATATGAAACAGATGAAAAATAGAAATATGAACTGACCGAGGTGAGGCAAAAGGAGCGAGAGAGAGAAATGTTTATAATCTTTTGTTCTGCTACCATGAATTTATCGCACAAACACTTTTCTTTTGTAATTATTTCGCGCTTTTGATATGTGAAAATGTGTTGTGAAGACGATGATGAGCTCAATATTTCTAGACATCATTTAACAGTTTCAGAATACCGGTTAAAATTATAGAACCTTTTTTTTATAGCATAGGAGACATTGCAAGGGCGTAAAAAAAAAAGAAAACAATAATGAAAAAAACCCCGCTACCATCTGCTCCTAAATAGAGTAGTGTGAGTCCTGATAGCTAGAGACAAACTGTAAAATATGAAGGCGCTTTGGATGTGTGTGGCCTTGACCTTCGCCCCATGACCTAGATTTCAACCCGGAAGCCCAGTTAGGTCAATAGCAAATCCAATCAGTCAGGGTCGAACGGGTCTTAAGCTTGAGTGACAGCAAAAAAAAAAAAAAACATACCAACGCTGAACCCCCCCCCCCCCAAAAAAAAAATAACGCTTTCCACTGTTGCGGATATTAATAACACACAAACACACACACACAAAAAAAAACTAATAAATGAACAAAAAATATGAAAGTCGACGAAACAACACATTTTCTTTTAATGTTTTAGTATATACACAAAAAATCATCACACACACACACACACACACACACACACACACACACACACACACACAGAGGAGGAAAACAAAGTGATGAGGTGAGGAGATGGAGCGGACAGACAGACTAATGGAGGCTTATCCCGAGTGGAGGACGCGGTAAAAAGAAGAAATGAAAGACACAAAGAGGAGGAGGAGGAGGAGGAGGAGGAGGAAGAGGGGGAGGAGGAGGTGGAGTTAAAAGAATGAAGACGAACGACAGGGAGAGAAACACATGATACACTGTTATAAAAATGAAGGGGAAAGAAACAGAAAAAAGGAGAAGCAATATAAAAAGTGAGGCAGAAAAGGAAGAAAACAAATAAAAAATGAAGGACTCAAAACAAGATAAAAGAGAATGAGTATTGGGAAGAGAAACAGACAACAGACTTAACAGAAATGGATAAGAGATAAAAAAAAAAGGAAGAAGAAGCAGTAAAATGAAATGTAGAAGAAGACAATAAAGAAAGGAAGGAGGTAAAAAGATAAGAAAAGAGGAAATGAAGATGAAAAGACGGAATGAGAAAACAAACAGGAAGAAGCAGTGATGAGAATTGTGAAAGTGAAAGAAACAGAAAAATAAAGAAGTTAAACAGAGAAACGAGAAACACATAAGAAAAGAACAAGAGAAAAAAGAGAATGAAAATAAACAGATCGGAAGAAAAAAAAGAGGACGAAACAGGCAGAAGGAGAAATATAAGTGAGAAAAAGAAAACAAAAGACAAATGAAGAAAGAAGGAAGGATTACGTAAGAAAACAAAAAAGAAGAAAAAAAAAGAGAATGACGATGACCAGACGCAAAGAGGAAAACATGATAATAAACTTTATGAGAAATGAAAGAGAAGCAAACACGAAGAAGAAACAGTAATATGAATGAAAAAGAGAGAGAGAGAGAGAGAGAGAGAGAGAGAGAGAGAGAGAGAGAGAGAGAGAGAGAGAGAGAGAGAGAGAGAGAGAGAGAGAGAGAGAGAGAGAGAGAGAGAGAGAGAGAGAGAGAGAGAGAGAGAGAGAGAGAAACTAAATAAAAAAAGGAAAAAACACAAAAAAAACATGCAAAATAAAAGAGAGAATGGAGATGAGCTGACGGAAAAAAGAAACATTATATTTTAACAGATGTGAAAAAATATGAAAAAAGCGAGAAAGTAAAAAAAGGGAAAATGTAAAACCATGTGAGAAAATAAAATATAAGAAAAGACAAATGTAGAAATAAACAAAAAAGGAAATACAGCACCTCTCTTTTGGCTGCTCTTTACTGTTATCTTTTATGGGAGCGGCGAGTAGCGGGCGTTTTTTTGTACTCTTTTTGTTGCCCTTGAGCAGTGACCTTTGATGTAAAAAAAAAAAAAAAGCCTGTCGTTTGCTTACTAGAAAAAAACCTCTGTAAATAAAGCCAAAATAACAAAGAAAATAATTATGTTGAGTGATGGTAATGACGATGATGATGATGACTAATAATAACGATAATAACAATAATGATAACAATAACAAAAATAAATACCAAGACAAAGGGTCGTTTTATGAGACATTTCGCCGCCCAAGAACACATATTTGACAAGGCTTTCGTAGGAGTTGTGGGCATTTCCAGGGGTAGTTTTATGACCCTGATGGTAGTTTCACCCTTCCTCTGTACCCTGACCATAAAAAAAAACACTCATTAGAGCCTGATTGATCCCCCCTTTGACCTTTAGATATGGCTGATGTGAGAAGGCAAAGTGTCTTGTAATACCAGACAAAGAATCACCAAGCGCAAAGACAAGCTCCCACCGCACTCATTTCTCACAAGTCTACGTTTTTTTCCCTCCTATTTCCCTTTCCGATGCGGCGGCGGTTGCTGAGAAACGAGCACCCGATCACACACACATCCCACAGAGCAGCTTAGCGGGCGAGCAAGGGACGGGAAGGCTTCGTTAACTGTGGCTGAGTCTACCGTACGGATCATGGCTTTGTACCTTGGAGGACACGTGTATTCGATCCGTTTATAAGACAGACTTCATTTACATATACTTAGTGATAATGAGGAGGGCATAATAGTCTGGGTTAAATATTTCCTCTAAGTGTTGAAAAAGGCTTGTCTGTCTCTCTGCCTATCTCTTTTTCTGTCTGCCTGTCTGTATCTGTGTCTGTTTTTGGGATCTCTATTTCTGATAGGGTGTGTGTCTGTCCTTCTGTCTACCTGTTTGTGTCTGTCTGTCTATGTCTCTGTTAATATTTAGTTTCAGGAGAGGAACACCGGCATGCGCCTTCATATTTCTGGTTAAAACTTGCAAGCGACAATATCTGGAGCAACTACTGCATATGAATGTTACAATGGTTGCTGTTGCTGGTGTTCTTTTATTTTTTGTTTTTTCCTGCATGCTGATGACGGTGGAAGTGGCGGAAGTGTTTCTGGTTTCTCTGTTGTTGTTGTTGTTGTTGGTGGTGGTGGTGTTGTTGTTGTTGGTGGTGGTGGTGTTGTTGTTGTTGGTGGTGGTGGTGGGTAATGGTGGTGAATGTGATGATAGAGGTGGTAGTGGTGGTGGTGGTGGTGATATCGTAAATGGTGGTAGCTGTAGTTTTGGCTTTAGTAATACTGGTAGTGATGTTGGCGGTGGTGGTGGTGGTGGTGGTGGGAAATGGTGGAGAAAGTAGAGGTAATAAGACTGTCATTGGTGGTGGTACTAATGACAGTGGTAGTGATGATAAAAGGTGGTGAATGTTGTAAGTGGTTATGGTGGTGGTGGTGGTGATTCTGGCAGTGGTGGAGGTGGTGGTGATGATTCTGGCGGTGGTTGTGGTGATGACAGAAATATCGAAATTAATGACAGTTGTAATGGCGTTGGTAGTAGAGAGAATGAAAATGATGATGATGATGATGATGATGATGATGATGATGATGATGATGATGATGGTGATGATGATGATGATGATGATGATGATGATGACAAACGTAGTAGTGGTGAAAGCTAGTACACTTCTGTGGAAATAAAACCAAAACCATTTAGAGTAGAATGCCCAAGGTGGCTTTACGACATCAAAGTCTTTCCCTTGAGTCTGCTTTTTTCTTCTACTAAAACCCTCAGCAGGAGTAGAACCAGAAGGAACAGAAGGAGGAGGAGGAGGAGGAGGATATGGAAAGCGGAATAAGAGGAGAAAGAAAAGTGGATGGAAAAGGAGGAAAGAGTGGAAGAGGATAGAGAGAATGTGGACGAAAGAGAATGAGAGGGAGTAAAAAGAAAAAGATTAAAGGAACAGGAGGAACAGGAGGAAGAGGAGGAGGAGGAGGAGGATATGGAAAGCGGAATAAGAGGAGAAAGTGGATGGAAAAGGAGGAAAGTGTAGAAGAGGATGGAGAGAATGTGGACGAAAAGAGAATGAGAGGGAGTAGAAAGGAAAAGGTTAAAGGAACAGGAGGAGGAAGAGGAGGAGGAGGAGGATATGGAAAGCGGAATAAGAGGAGTAAGAAAAGTGGATAAAAAAGGAGAAAATGGTGGAAGAGGATGGAGAGAATGTGGACGAAAGAGAATGAGAGGGAGTAAAAAGGAAAAAAATAAAGGAAGAAAGTAAGAGGCCTATCTTTCGGCCACTCCTCTTAACAATTCTTAGGAGCAGTGAGTAGCGGGCTTTTTTCACATTTGTTTCCTTTTTTTATGCCCTTGAGCTGACTCCTCTGCAGTAAAAAAAAAAGTATATATAAAAAAAAAATTCCCTCCCTGCAATACGACACAGCCTCGCCCCTGAAATCCAATAGGTCTACAATTTTTTTTTTCCCTTTTAATGATTGACTCAAAGTTGATAGAAGTCGCGAGCTGGAGGCCGTCGCTAATAATGGATTCCGAACCAAACTTCAGGGAAAAGACTAGTTGGCATTTACCGATTACGTGGACTTAATGTGAGTGAGAGATTAAGTTGAGCTGGGGAAGGAAGGATCGAAGGAAGGAGGGAAGGAACAGGTGGAGGAAGGAAAGAGAGAACGAAGGAAGGATCGAAGGAGGGAAAGAGGATGGGTGGAGGAAGAAAAGTTAAAGGAAAGAAGGAGGGATCGGGGGGAAGGAAAGAGAGAGAAGGAACGGAAAAGAAGGAGGGAAGAGGAAAAGAAGGGAGGGAAGGAAGGAAAGAAGAAAAAAGGAAGGATCGAAGGAGGGAAAGAGGATGGGTGGAGGAAGAAAAGATAAAAGAGGGGAAGAGGGGAAGGAAAGAGAGAGAAGGAACGGAAAAGAAGAAGGGAAGAGGAAAAAAAGGAAGGGAAGGAAGGAAAGAAGAAAGAAGGAAGGATCGAAGGAGGGAAAGAGGATGGGTGGAGGAAGAAAGGTAAATTAAAGAAGGAGGGATGGAGGGGAAGGAAAGTGAGAGAAGGAGGAACGGAAAAGAAGAAGGGAAGAGGAAAAGAAGGGAGGAAGGAAAGGAAGAAGGAGGAAAATATGGACGTAGGAAGGAAAGGAAGGAGAAAGGGAGTGAAAAAAAGAAAGAAAGGAGAAGACAGGACCGAAAGATGAAAGGAAAGGAGGAAGGAAAGGAGGAAAATAAAGAAAGGATGGAGCAAAGGAGGAAAGAAGTAGAAGAAGGGAAGGAAAGACCGAAGGAGGGAATTAGAGAAGGGTAAGAAGGAAAGAAAGACGAGAAAAAGGATAGGTGGAGATAGGGAAGAGGAAACGAAGGGAGGAGGAATAGTGAGAAAGGAAATATTGTAGAAGGAAAAGGTAAGTGAAAGAGAAGAAGAGGACAAAGGGAGGAGAGGAAGGGAAGTGGAGAGAAAGAGAGAGAGGGAGAGAGAGAGAAAGGAGAGAGAGACTTAGGAAGGCGTGGGAAGGCTAAAAGGATGCCCCAAATCCGGAGAAGGAAATGGATAGAAAGGAGGAGGAGGAGGAGGAGGAGGAGGAAGAGAAAGACAGACATTATGAAGAAAGAAATAGAGGAGATACGTGAGGAGAAGAAGAAGGTAAAGAAGAAAGGCAGAAGAAAAGAAAAGGCAATTAATAATGGAGAGATGATCTAATTAAAGGAGGAGAGAGAGAGAAAGAGAGAGAGAGAGAGAGAGAGAGAGAGAGAGAGAGAGAGAGAGAGAGAGAGAGAGAGAGAGAGAGAGAGAGAGAGAGAGAGAGAGAGAGAGAGAGAGAGAGAGAGAGAGAGAGAGAGAGAGAGAGAGAGAGAGAGAGAGAGAGCGAAGGAAAGAAGAAAGAAAAAGCGATGAAAGAATGAAACTAATAAATGAAGGTAATATGAGAAGGAATTATTAGAAAATGTTAAAAAAATGTGAAAAAGAATCTATGAAAAAGGAGAAGAGTTGGAAGAGAGAGAGAGAAGCGAAGGAACGAAGAGAAAAGAGCCGATGAAAGGAACAAAAACAATGATTGAAGAACGTAAAAGGAACGTAACATTAGAAGGAAATATTAAGAAACAGTAAAAAAAATGTGAAAAATAAAATATGAAAAAGAAGAAGTGTGGGAAACTAGACATAAAGGAAAGGAAAGGAAAGGCAAGGATAGAAAAAAAACAAATTACCGAAGAAAGCAAAAAAGAAAAAGTAATTTGATGGAAAAATATTGAGAAATGGAAGAGATCGTGGAAGGGAAAGAAAATTTGTAAGAGGGGAAACTTTCATATTCGGGAAGAAATTGAAATGGCGAACGAGAATGGGAGGGAAATGCAAATAGGAAAGAGAGACATAAGAGAGATAAAAAATAAATAAGGGAAAGTATGATTATGGGTAAAAGGAGGAGAAAGAAAGTACGTACGAAGGAAGGAAATGGAGGAACGGAGGGAAAATAGTGGAGAAAGGAAAATGAACAGGAGGAAAATGCAAATTAGAAGGAGAATCATAAGAGAGATAAAAAAAGAAATATGGAATAGCATGATTATGGGTAAAAGGAGGAGAAAGAAAGCATATACGAAGGAAGGAAATGAAGCAAAGGGAAATAAGAGAAGAAAGAAGAGGGGAAGGAAAAGAAGAAGAGGGCAAAAGAGAATGAGAAGTAAGCGGACGAAAGGGAATGAGAGGAGGAAGTAAAAAGGAGAAAGGAGGAAGGAAGGAAATAAAGCAAGGAAGAAGAGAGAAGAGGAAAAAGAAAAATGAAAGGAAAAAGAAGAAAAGGGTGGAGGGAGATGGACGAAAGAGAATAAGAGATAGGAAGGAAAAAGCAAAATGAAGATAGGAAGGAAGGAAACTAAGAAAATAAAGGAGAATAGAGGAAGAGAACAAGAAGAAAGGGAGGAAGAGAAGGAGACACAGAGGCCAAATAAATAAGAGAAAGAGAGAGAGAGAAAGAATACAGGAAACAGGAAGAGGGGAAGGAAGGAAGGAAGGAAGAAAAATAAAAGTGGATGGAGGAAGAAAATATTAAGAAAGGGAGGAAGAGAGGAAGACACAGAGAACAGATAGATAAAAGGAAGAGAAACAAAGAATACAGGAAGCAGGAAGAGAGGGAGGGAAGGGAAGGAAGGAAGGAGGAAGGGAAGGAGGGAAAAAAGGAGGTGACAGCGGAGGGAAATGCGGAGAACAAGGTTTAATGAATCTAATATCAAACGAGAGAATAAGGGAAGGAGAGAAGGAAAGGAAGAAGGAAGGGAAGGGAGGGGAAGAGGGTGAGAGAATTGCAAGGGAATGAGAGAAGCAAGGAGGGAAGGAAGGAATGGATCAAGGAAGGAAGGAAGGAAGGATGGATGGAAGGAAGGAAGGAAGAAAAGGATGGATGGAAGGAAGGAAGTAAAGAATGGATGGAAAGGAGGGAAGGATGGAAGAAGCGAAGGAAGGAAGGAATTAAGTAAGGAAGGAAGGAAGGCAGGAAGAAAAGAAGGAAGGAAGGGAGAAAAAGAAAAGAAAACAAGAAAGAAAGAAAAAGGAAGAGAGAAAACGAAAGAAAGAAAAAAAAGAAAAAAAGAAAGTTAGAAAGAAGGAAAGGAAGAGAAAGATAAGAAAGACAGGAAAGAAAGAAAGGAAGAAAGATAAATAAAGAAAAAGAAAGAAAATGAAAAGAAGAAAGGAAAATCAGTAAAAAAGAAAGAAAGGAAGAAAGGAACGAAGGTAGGAAGGAAAGAAGGAAGGAAAAGAAGAAGAGAAATAAGGGAGAATGAACCTGAAATTGAATGAGGGACGGACGAGAGGGAAAGAGAAAGGGAGGAAGGAAGGAAGGGAAGAGGAGAGGAAAAGGGCGGAGCGGATCATAGTGAGAACAGCCGCTACCTCACTCCACCTTCATGAGAGAGAGGTACACCATTATGCATATTTCATCAAGAGCGCCGCCCCCCTTAACCCCCTCCCCCTCACCCTTGTTTCATGTAGCGAGTGTTTAGCCGCAGCTGCACTAGAGCCGAGCATCACGTGACCTCTGCAACGGCGAAAGACGAGAAAAAACATTGTTCGTGGTTGCCAAATTTTAAGTGATGTCGTAAAGTGGAAACAAGTAAAAAGGAGTAAAAAAAAGTAGAAAAAGAGAAAAGATCCAGATTTTAGTAGTGGATTCAACGACTGGAAAGGCAATGATGAGGAAATATGAATAGATGAAGGACGTAAAGAAAAAGAAAAACATGGAAAGGAAGACGTATTAAAGAAAAGTTAAGATAATGTGAAAGAATATGAAAGAAAACGAGAAAATTGACAGACCAAGATTATTAGTGGATTAAACGACAGAGAAATGAATAAGTGAAGGATGTAGAGGAAAGAAAGGTAACATGAAGAGAAAGTATAAAGAAAAAAAAAAGAAAAAAAGGGAAAATTCGAATATGAAAACAAAACGGGAAACTCAAATTCGGGAAAATGAAAAGGGGAAGAAGACTGGGAGAGAAAGTAGTTGTTTGAGAATGAAAAAATTGAACATGACGCCGAAAAGACTACGAAAATATGAGTGTAATATCAAGCAAATAGAAGGAATATAAGTTTGATTAAAGAATATATCAGTAAGAGACAGAGTTCGGTAGTGGGTGAATAGGACAGGTGACAGGGACAGACTGGAAAGAGAAAGGAAGAGAAAGAAAAGGAGAAAGGAAGAGAACGAAAGGTATGCGTAACGCAAGAAAAACTATGAAGGACACAACAAAAAAAGATGTAAAATTATATGACAAACATCTGTATTACGCACCGACGCTGGGCTGCCTCTCTTAACTTAGTGCTCACCAAAACTACATAACACACACGTATGCAGTAAGACCTAAAAATTGATGAAAAAATGATGACCAAGGATCTTTCTCACAGTTACATACACACAAAAAAAAAAAAAAAAAATAGGCGGAGGGCTGAAAAAATTGACATACCTTTTGACACGCACACAGTATAGGCTTACACGCCAGCACCAAGGCATATCAACACCGCCCACACGCACACGCACACACACACACACACACACACACACACACACACACACACACGCCGACAAGCCTTAAAGATGAAACAGGGAAGGAAAGTTGTCCTGCCCATCCAATAACACTATTTTAACACTACATTTTTGTCCCTTTGTTAGAAGTAGTTTGTTACGGGCTGTACTTTTTTATCTACATTAATCTCTGAACTGTAAACTTTCGGCAGAAAAATCACAAAATATAAACGATTAACAAAAGAGCTCCGATAAATCCTTTCAAAACCTCACGTAACATTGATTCCGGGCACCGCTTGAGAGGAATGAAGTGTGCTTAGCTCTTAACAAATAACAATACTTTGCTAACGGAAACATCTTTATCTAAACCATTTAAGGGATTGGTATCTATCGTGGTAATATAGTTATTCAAATGCCTAACGCTTTGACGTATTAAAATGTCCTTCACGTTTTATTACATTGCATTTATAACGAGCAAGATTAACTGTATCGAACTGTATTGAAATCTGTACCGAACTGAGCTAATATCTTTGCGTTTTAATTCAATGTATCGATAATAAGCAAAATTAACTGTATCGATGACCAGACAGTAAGTAGCGGGCTTTTTTTATATTATTGTTTCCTTTTTTGCGCCCTTGTGCTGTCTCCTTTGCTGTACTAAAAAAAAAGACTATTTCGCGTGCTTAGATAATGGCTAAAATTTGTGGCGGCGAAAATCAATAAAAGGAAGTTTGAAGAGTTACCTAAATAGCAGCCAGGCGGACAATCGATGGCTGGGCCGCTCGTTACGCTGTGGACTGACGGACGTGTCGACGCTCACCTCACACCCGGCGGACACTACTATTTGATAAACGCAGCAGTGCACGCAAGCTCCTCTTCTCTTCTCTTCTCTTCTCTTCTCTTCTCTTCTCTTCTCTTCTCTTCTCTTCTCTTCTCTTCTCTTCTCTCTCTCTCTTTCGTAAATGTGTGTCGCAAACTTTGATTTCACACACAAAGCTTCCTAACTTCAAATAAAATACAAATACCGCGTTGATAATTATAATGGCTCAGAAAACAGTTGGTTCATATTATGCTTTTGATAAACATAACAGTGCTAGCAATATCTCTCTCTCTCTCTCTCTCTCTCTCTCTCTCTCTCTCTCTCTCTCTCTCTCTCTCTCTCTCTCTCTCTCTATCTCTCTCCAAACGTTAAAAAAAGGGAAAAGAAAATACCACTGCGTTGAAGATCCCTCAGAACACAACTGGCTCCGTATTGTCCCTCTAAAGTCGAAGATAATTAATTTTGTCTCCGGGAAAAGAATGACCGAGAATTTCCCACGATAACTCCAGCCAGGTCAGTGCAAGCTCTCGACTGTCCTACGCTCTTTAATAATCTTATTTCGCTGGTAAATTTTCTGTCGAGCCACAGTCTTTCTTGCTCCGGATGTCATATTTGTCGAGCACACTTTTCAGGGATGTGTGTCGGCGGCGTGTGTCCCTCCAGTAGCTCCTTCAAAGGCCCTGGAAGGCACAACACAGACTAATTCTTTATATCCAAGACTCTACCACTCTGAGCCCGCTAGCACGTCTCTCTGTCCTCCTCTCTTCCTTCCTCTCCCTTCTGTCTCCTCCTCCTCTATCCCTCCCTCTCTCTCTCTCTCTCTCTGGTTCAAGAAATACACGGCCAGAATGAAAAGACACCACGGGGCAACTCAGGAGACTCAGCAGGAGGCGACATGTGAAAGAGTCACGCTAAGATTGCCCGGCGCGTCAAGGCTTCTTCACAGCTGGGAGGCGCCTCATTGTTGTTGTTTTTATCATCCTGTTGTTGTTGTTGTAATGGTTGTTGTTATGGTTGTTGTTGTAATGGTTGTTGTTGTTGTTACTGATGTTGTTGTTGTTGTTGTACCATGTTTATAATGTCTCCATGTTGCCTACGTTACGCATTAGCCGAGGTAGTTAAATATGGATGCTAAACCCCGCAGACTTTTACACGATTTTTTTTTCTCGTTTTTGTTGTATAGTATTTTTTCCATTTTTATCAGCTTGTACATCTCTTTCTCACTCTCACTCTCACTCTCTCTCTCTCTCTCTCTCTCTCTCTCTCTCTCTCTCTCTCTCTCTCTCTCGCGGGTTCCCTCCCCTTTAAATAGAAGACCAATACCTTTTTCCCATATTTCATTTTCCTGATTCATATTTTTTCCACAAACACCTCAGCTTAGAACCGCCGTGGCAACACACAACAACAAGATTTCTCTCTCTCTCTCTCTCTCTCTCTCTCTCTCTCTCTCTCTCTCTCTCTCTCTCTCTCTCTCTCTCTCTCTCTCTCTCTCTCTCTCTCTCTCTCTCTCTCTCTCTCTCTCTCTCTCTCTCTCTCTCTCTCTCTCTCTCTATCTATCTATCTATCTATTTATCTATCCCTCTTTTCAGTGCAACAGCAGGAGTCACTTTTTCACCTTTTCTTCATCACGTACAAAGCTTTCCAAAGACCCTTTCTCCACTCATCAGTAAGATTACCTCACTTTTTCGCTCCCTCTGAAGCCTACAAAACTACCGCCTCTTTATTTTCTTCTAAGAGGATTCTGCGTCACTCCGAGTTGCGAAGGGGCGAGGGGGGAGGGAGGTGGAGTTCTACTAATTCCGGATTGGTGGAGGGGGAACCGGCACAGCGTCCTCCACTACTCCTATACTCCCTCACTCCTTCACGACTCGTAATAATAAGTTCCCGTCCCGTTGTCGTGCGTTCATTGTTTTTCCAGATTAGTTTTTCTTTTAGAGGATACACGTGTTCCATTTTCCATTTGTTTTCTTTGGGGTCGGGGCTGTATGATTAGTCTTGAGTCTCCCTTTAAAATACCTCGCTTTCTTTGGTGACATGACTTTTTTCCCTTTTACTTTTGCTTTTTCTCCTCCTCCTTTTTGACTTGAATTTTTCCTTTTCCGTAATGAAGATGGCGCCTGGGAGGTACGTCATCATTCAAAGAGTCTATATATTTATTCTCTCTCTCTCTCTCTCTCTCTCTCTCTCTCTCTCTCTCTCTCTCTCTCTCTCTCTCTCTCTCTCTCTCTCTCTCTCTCTCTCTCTCTCTCTCTCTCTCTCTCTCTCTCAAAGGTTACGGTCTCATTCAGCAATACTTTGTCTGTTAGTAAAATTTAAACGTCCTCATTCATTTCCTCTTTCTCCTTTCCATTCTTTTTCTCCTTTCTCCTCCTCCTCCTCCTCCTCCTCCTTCTTTTATTTATTTTTTCTTAATTTTCTTCATGTTTTCCTAATTAATCTTGTTCTTGCTTTTGTTTTTCATCTTTTTATCTTCTTTTTTCTTTATCTTTATCTTCTTCTTCTACCTTTTCTTCTTGCTCTTCCTTCTCCTCTCTTCCTCTTTCTCCTCTTTATCTCTCTTCTCACTATTTCTCTTCTCATCATCTTTTCTTCTCTTTTTCTTCCTTCTGATATTTTTTTCTGTTCCTGCTTTTTTTTCTTGTTCATCTCGTTCTTGCTCTTGTCCTTGTTCTTTTTCTCTCCTTTCTGCTTTTTATTTTTCTTCTTCACTTTCGCTTCATGTATTTACTTATTCTCCTCCTCTTCTTTTCCTTTTCCTCTTCCTCCTCCTTCTCGCCTTCCTCCTCGACCTCAGCAGTTAATCATCAACCTGTCAGCCATTAAACCTCCTCATCCTGCAGAGGTCACCGTCTCTTACCAGCTTTCCTCTGACCGTCCATCTTTTCCACCACCCCAAAAATAGCAATAAATAAACGTTGCGAGTCTCATAAACATCAACACACAATCTTTCTCTCTTTTCCTCATGAACGTTCCCCGCGGCAAGAAACGTCAAACCGAGTGAGGTCAGGTGGCCAGGTTTCCTTCTGCGTAATAATAATAATAATGAGAATGATGAAAGAGGAGAGGAAAGAAAAAAGATTGTTGCACTTAATGATCTGGCGTCTCTTCTTCCTCCTCTTCTTCTTTTTCTTCTTTGTCTTCTTTGTTTTCTTATTTTTTCTTGTTTTTTCTTGTTTCTTCTTTTTTCTATTTTTCTATTCTTTTTTTTTCTTCTTTGTCTTCTTTGTCTTCTTCTTCGACTTCTTCTTCTTCTTCTTCTTCTCCATCTTTTTTTCTTCTTCTTCCTTCTCCTCCTCCTCCTCCTTCACACTCGCCAAGTTTCGTCGTGATTATAAACGTTTGACAGTTGCTTGATACGTTTTTGCGAGAGCGTCTGCGGGGAAGTTAATATCCTGAAGGAGAGACGAAGAGAAGCAGGGAGGGAGGGAGGGAGAGAAGGAGGGAGGGAGAGAGAAATGCAGTCTGGTGGAAGGGAAAGGCATCATGTGGGGAGAAGTTAAGAGGGATGAAAACTGAAATGAGAAGTGGACAAGGCGAACAGGAAGGAGAGAGAACGAAAAAAAGGGTGAGAGTGAAAGGGAAAAGGAGGAAAGGGAAATGAGGAAGAGGAAGGAAATGGAGGATGGAAAAGCTTGGAATGGAAGTAGAAAGAAGGAAGGAAACTAGAAGGAGGGAACAGGAAGAGGAAAAAAGGAAAAGAGGAGAAAAGGGAAAAGTTTGGAATGAAAGTATAGAGAAAAGGAAATATACTAGACGGGAATAAAGGAAAAGAGAAGGAAAGGAAAAAAAAGGAGGGAAAACCAGGGAAGAGGAAAGGAAGCTTGAAAAAAAGATAAAAAAATTGACGTGAAGGGCGAAAGAAGGAATGGAAGGTTGAGGAGAGGGAGGGAGATGGCAGTAATGGAACGGGAGAAGGAAGAGGAGGAGGAGGAGGAGGAGGAGGAGGAAGAAAGCATGCAATCTCGGCCATTTCCTCAATCTTGTTTGTGAATGTTCGTCGGTCTATGTCTTGGCTACCCACGCACACGCACACACACACACACACACACACACACACACACACACACAACCCCCCTCCCCTCCCACCCACCCACACACAGTAATAACATACACACACACACACATTAAAACTTCTCTCTTAACTCTCTAAACATCGCACACATAAATATTTTTCTTTCTCTCTCTGTCATTGTAAACGTAATGGGAAGAAATGGCTCTAAAAAAGTCTACCTCATATCATCTCACATTCCGTTTTCTCTTCTTTCCAGATTAACCATGAAAGAAAACGGGACGAGTAACCAACGACCCTGCATCCACGTGAGGTAAGAGAGATAGAGATAGATAGATAGATAGATAGATAGAGATACCGTAGAGAGAGAGAGAGAGAGAGAGAGAGAGAGAGAGAGAGTCTTGAAAAAGAGGATTGTAGGAGGAACTCAAAGGAAAGTGAAGGGTTTAGGAGAAGGAGGAGGAGGAGGAGGAGGAGGAAGAGGAGGATCTGAAGGAGAAGCTGGAGGGAGATAGCTATAACGACGAAAGTAAATATATGAAGAAAAATAACAAGAACAAGAACATAAACAAGAAACAAAAGAACAAGAAGAAAAATAAATAGAAAGAGAAAGAGAAGATATTAAAAAAGTGCGGACAGAAGAATCGTAAGAAAGCAAAAGGGAGGGAGGAGGAGGAGGAGGAGGAGGAGGAGGAGGAGGAGGAGGAGGAGGAGGAGGAAGAAGAGCTATAAGTGAGAAGAAGAAAAATGAAAGGAGAGAGGAAAGAAAAGCGAAATGGCTGTTTATGAAAGAGGGAGGGAGAATAGGAAGGAGAGAGGGGAGAAAAGGAGAGAGAAGGAAGAAGAGACGGAGAAAAGGAAGGGAGAAGAAAAGGAAAATGGAAGAAGAAGAGGGAGAACGGAAAAGAGGAGGAAGAAGAGGAGGGAGAAGGGAGAAGATACGGAGAAAAGGAAGGGAGAAGAAAAGGAAGATGGAAGAAGAAGAGGGATAACGGAAAAGAGGAGGAAGAAGAGGAGGGAGAAGGGAGAAGACACGGAGAAAAGGAAGGGAGAAGAAAAGGAAAATGGACGAATAAGTGGGACAACGGAAAGAGGAGGAAGAAGAGGAGGGAGAAGGGAGAAGACACGGAGAAAAGGAAGGGAGAAGAAAAGGAAAATGGAAGAAGAAGGGGGAGAACGGAAAAGAGGAGGAAGAAGAGGAGGGAGAAGGGAGAAGAGACGGAGAAAAGGAAGGGAGAAGAAAAGGAAAATGGAAGAAGAAGAGGGAGAACGGAAAAGAGGAGGAAGAAGAGGAGGGAGAAGGGAGAAGACACGGAGAAAAGGAAGGGAGAAGAAAAGGAAAATGGAAGAAGAAGGGGGAGAACAGAAAAGAGGAGGAAGAAGAGGAGGGAGTAGGGAGAAGATACGGAGAAAAGGAAGGGAGAAAAAGAGAAAAAAGGGAAGAAGTAGAGGAGGAAGAAGAGAAGAGAGGAGGGAGAACATTGGTGGATCTACGGAACAATATATTTTTCTGGATTTGGAACATTTATCCTCTCCTCTTCTCGCCGTTCATTCTTGGAGGCATTGTCGAAATATGTCACACTCTTGTTGCTGAAATAAGTCACGCTATTCAGTCACACACACACACACACTCGGTCACACTATTGTCGTCGAAATAAGTCACACTATTGTTGCTGAAATAAGTCACGCTATTCAGTCACACACACACACACACTCGGTCACACTATTGTCGTCGAAATAAGTCACACTATTGTTGCTGAAATAAGTCACGCTATTCGGTCACACACACACACACACTCGGTCACACTATGGTCGTCGAAATAAGTCACACTATTGTTGCTGAAATAAGTCACGCTATTCGGTCACACACACACACACACACTCGGTCACACTATTGTCGTCGAAATAAGTCACACAAATTGGTTCCATATTTCCTCACACTGTTGTTGTTGAAATATGTTCTTCCTGTTCTTCTTGTTCTTGTCCTTGCTCTTCTTCTTCTTCTTTTTCTTCTCCTTTTTTTTCTTCTTCTTCTTCTATATCAATCTCTCGTCAACGTCAGACACGCATGAGTTCAGGGGCGGTCACTAATATATGAGCCTGTTGATTATTTCCTCCTCTTCCTCCTCTTCCCTCTCTTCCTCCTACATCACTTCGGGGAAAAAGGAGAGAAGACTAGTAAGCTTGAGTTATATGTATTTAGATTTGCGTTCCTTTTTGCACGTACAATTTAATCAGTGTCTTTCTGCTTCTGCGTCTATGTCTCTCTCTCTTTCTATTTCTCTATGTCTTTGTCTGTCTCTGTCTCTCTCCCTCTCCCTCTCCCTCTCTCTCTCTCTCTCTCCCTCTCCCCGTGTTACTCAAGGTTCTCGCCTGAAATAGTTCCTTTGGCAGCTCCTTGAAGGCCGCTCAGAGGAGATAGTGAGGGGATTATTTTCTCCTTCTCCTCCTCCTCCTCCTCCTCCTCCTCCTCCTCCTCCACCTCCATTTACTCCTCTTTCTCCTCTTGCCTCTCCTGCTGCTTCTCGTCTTTCTCTGGCTCCTCTTTCTACTCCTCTGCTTTATCACCTTCTTCTTTTTCTTCTTCGTTTTCTTTTTTCTTCTTTATTTTCATTTCACTTTCTTTTTTGTTGTTTTTCTTGTTTTTTCTTTTTTTTCTTCTTCCTCATCCTGCTCACCTCTTCGTCGATAATCTGCTTCTCTTCCTCCTCCTCCTCCTCCTCCTCCTCCTCCTCCTCTTCCTCTTCCTCTTCCTCCTCCTCCTCCTCCTCCTTTCCTACTTACATCATTTTCCTCACTTCAGCGCTCTTTCCTTCTTATACTAATTCTCTCTCTCTCTCTCTCTCTCTCTCTCTCTCTCTCTCTCTCTCTCTCTCTCTCTCTCTCTCTCTCTCTCTCTCTCTCTCTCTCTCTCTCTCTCTCTCTTTGTGTGTATGTGCGTGTATGAGAGAGAGAGAGAGAGAGAGAGAGAGAAGGGGTGGGTGTGCATCCTCATCGCAAACACAGGTGAATACAAAACAGGTGTGTGTGTGGGGGGGGGAAGATGTGTGTGTGCGTGCGGGTGCGTGTGCGTGCGTGTGCGTGTGCGTGTGTGCGTGTGTGTGTGTGTGTGTTTATTCATAGGTCTGACCAAAATGAGACTTCTTTTTTTTCTTTTTTTTTTAACCCACTGTCATTCGTTACCCCCTCCTTATCTTTCTACTTTTTCCGTCTACTCTTCTCTTCCTTCGTCTCCTCTTCTCCTCTCTACTCCATTCTCCTTCTCTCCCTTCCCCTCCCTGCCCCTTCCTTCCATTCCCTTACGTCTATAATCTTTTCTATCTGATCCTCTTCCCTTCTTCTTTCCTCTTTCCTTCGTCATCTTTTCCCCTCTTCACTCTGCTCCCACTCCTCTCCCTTCCTCTCCCTTCCCTCCCTTCCATTCCCTTACGCCCACTCAGCCATAACCTTATCTATCTGAGCCTCCTCCTTATCCCTCCCTTCCCCTCCTCTTCCCCTCACCCTGTTACCTCCCCACTCCATTCCCCTCTTCTCCTTTCCCCTTCCTTCCCCTTCCATCCATTCCCTTACGTCCACTCAGCCATAACCTTATCTATCTGAATCTCTTCCTTATCCCTCCCTTCCCCTTTTCTTCCCCTCCCTACTCCCCTCACCCAATTGCCTTTAAGTCCGCCCTTGGCTATCCATATCTCGTAATCCAGAACCTCTTATCCCTACCCTACCCTGCGTGTCAGCCTCCCCTAACCCCCATACCCTGTTCCCTTTCTCCCCTTTGTCATTTTCTTCTCTCCCCAATCCTATATCTTTCCCGTTCTTTCTTCTCCCCTCTCATCATTAATCTTCCTCTCATTCCCCTTTTTCTCTTCTTCCCTTTCGTCTTTCTTTCTTCATCCCCTTTCTTGTCTTCTCCCTTTTCGTCTTTCTCTCCCATTCCCTTCATTCCCTTTCTTCTTCCTTCCCCTCTCCTCTCTCTCCCCTCACCCCCTTTCTTTCTCCTTCCTTTTCGTTCGTCTCCCTTTCTCCCCTTTCTTGTCGTCTTCTCTCTCTCTCTCTCTCTCTCTCTCTCTCTCTCTCTCTCTCTCTCTCTCTCTCTCTCTCTCTCTCTCTCTCTCTCTCTCTCTCTCCTTCCCTTTCGTTCGTATCCCTTTCTTCCCCCTCTAGTTTCCTTTCCCTGTTCTTCTTCCTTCACCTCCCTCCCCTCCTCCCTCATCCCCTCCCTCATCATCCAGGCTTTCTATCCCCCTCGTTCCTCACCCCTCTTCCCCATTCCTCCTTCTCCCTTCATTCCCATTTCTCTCCCCTTTCCCTCTTCATCCATCTCCCTTCTCCCCTATCTTGTCCCTTTTCCCTCTCCGTCATAACGAGGTATTTAGCCTAACGAGGAACTGCACCTCTCTCCGTTTCACCCCTCACCCCACATCCTGTTGTTATGTTCATCTCTCACCCCGAAGCGTTGATCATTTCTTCATGGGCTCTCCTCTCCCCCTTCACCCTTCTCTTCCCTTGTCACTTCTTCACCTTTTCGCATGTCTATTCTACTCTGCTACTTTCTCTCCATTTCCCTCCCTTCCCCCTTCATTCCCTTCCTTCCCTCCCATTCATTCCATTCTTATCCTAACTCTCTTCTTCTTCCTTCAATGTTATTTTGTTTAGCTTACACAGAACATAATCTCTCATCTTCCTTTTCCTTCTCCTCTTCTCTCCTCTCCCCTATTTCTCCTCCTTTCCCCTACTGCTTTCCTTCTCCCCACGTCACCTCTCACCCTATTTCCTATTATGTTTTCCAGGTCACACCCCGCCGCGTCTCCCTTCTCCCCTTCTCTTCCCTTCTCTCCCCAGTCCACCTCGCGCCCTAACAAGGCTATCCGCCCTATTAGTGGCTATCAAAGCTTATTCCTCCTCCTTCCCTTCCCTTCCTCCTTCCTATCTATCTATGTCTGTCACGTCCTTCATCTCTCTCCCTTCTTTCTATTCTCCCTCCTTCCCTTACCTCATAATTTTTTTTTCCTTCCTTCTTCCCTTTCTCTTTTTCTACCTATGCCAGCCTCGTCTTTCCTCTTTCCTTCCTTTTTCTTCTTCCTTCCTATTCCTGTCGCATCATCTGCCCCTCTTCCTTTCCTCTTCCCTCCTTCCCTTACCTCACTTACCTTTCCCCCTTATCCTTGCTTCATCATCTACCTCTCTCCCTTCTTCAATTCCTCCTTCCTTCCCTGCCTCCTCACTCCCCTCTCCCTTCTTCCTCTCCTTTTCTACCATGCCTCCCCATCACTTCCCTCCTTCCCTTCCTTTGCCTTTCCTTCACCTATCCCCGTCTACATCATCTTTCAACTCTCCCTTCCTTCCTCTCCTTCCTTCCTTCCTTTAACATTCCTACCCACGCCAGCCTTCTCATTCCCCTCGCCTCTCCTTCCCTTCCTCTTCCCTCATCTCCTTCCCTCCTGACCCGCCTCGCAGCCTCCCTAATCAACTCACCTCCCGGGAACTACACGTGTGCGGGTGCTGCCACGCCCCTCTGCGCGGTGGGTCGGGGCGGTGCAGTACATTTCGGCTGTTACGTCTCTTATATAACAATCCTCTGCTTCCTTCCATCCGGGGGCCTTGAGGGGGGAGGGGGGGAAGGGAGATGTAAAGTTGGAAAGTTTCGTTTAGTCGGCGCAACATCTGTGGTCATATGCAGGAGAGAGACAGAAGGGGAAGGAAAGGGAGAGTTAGATGTGATGCTTGGAACTCCTCTAATCTGTGTATAATTTGCGTCCTTATCCTCATGTGTCTTTTGCAATAACGTTTTTTCTTTTTCTGTGCCGAGGTTATTACATGGGAGGACGTTCTGCCAGGGGAGTGGAGTGGTGAAGAGTCTACGTGATGTTTAGAGCTCATCCCATTTCACCATCTGTCTCCTCCTGTCTCCGTTTAAGTCCTCAGCAATGCGTTCTGTCTACATGTACCGGAGTTATGCATGAGTGTGTGTCTTGGCGATAGAGTGGAGTGATGAAGAGTCTACGTGATGCTGAGAACTCATCCCATTTCACCAGCTGTCTCCTCCTGTTTCCGTTTAAGTACTCAGCAATGCGTTCTGTCTCTCTGTACTGGGTTTATGCATGAGTGTGTGTCTTAGCGGAGGTGTGGAATGGTGGAGAGTCATCATAATCCTTAGAACTCATCCCCTTCCACCACCACCAGCCTCCCCCTGTGCCCGTTTAAGTCTTTCGAAACGAGTTCTGCTTTACCGTACCGAGGTCATGCAAGAGACGTTTTAGAGGTGGAGCAGCGTGGTGGAAGTCAAGGTAATGCTCAGAACTCATTTCCCTTCCACCATCACCAGCCTCCTGTGTCCCATTTAAGGCCAAGAGGGGGGCTTCACCGTTGCCCATCTAACAAGCAGGGGAGAGGGGAAGGGTTTTGATAGCTGGGAGAGCGGCTCAGCGGACGTTCACTCTCTTCCTTTTCCCCTCTCTCTCTTCCCTCCCTTCCCTCTCTCTTTTGCGCAGTACGCCTCCAGTAATCCCCAGCCTCGGCCAGCCACATAGCGAGCGCCATTCGTCGGGCAGATGTGCAATATGAAGCAGGATTTGTGAGCGGTGCAAAACCTCTTTCGGCTTGAGGAGCGGCCGGGCGGCATCCCAGCTGTGTGGCGAGGTGCGTAACGCTGAGTACGCAGAGGGAGTTGGAAGAAGCGAAGGAAAACGCGGAGACAACGAAGCGAGAGAATCAGAAAGACAGGTAGAAGAGAGACAGCATAAAGGGAAGAGGAGGAGGATAGGACGATGAGAACTAAAACCAAAACCAGGAAGAGAACGAAGAGAGAGAGAGAAACCATAAAGAGACGAAGAGGAAGAGAACGAAGAGAGAGAGAGAAACCATAAAGAGACGAAGAGGAAGAGAACGAGGAAAAGGAAGATGGCGGAAAGACAGAAAACGTAGAGAGAGGAGGAAAAGGAGGAGGAGGAGGAGGAGGAGGAAGAAAACAACGAAGAGAACAAGAACCAGGAAGAGAGGAGAAGAGAGAACTTATATAGAGAGGACGAGGACGAGGACGAGGAGAACAGCGATAAAAATAGGAATCAAAACAAGGAAGAAGACGAGAAGATAATAAAGAGTAAAAATAGCATAAAAACAGATGACAAGGAAAATCTATCTAGAAACAAAAACAATAACAATTACTATGCTGATAAAGGCGATGAAAATGACGTTACTGACCACAACGACAACCAAGAGATCCCTAATAAATTAAATCCTTTCCTTTTCCAAACCATCTCCATTTTTACCATTTCCTCTTTTCCTTTTTTTTTTCCTTTCTTCGCTACAATTCATTCTCTCTTATATACTTACTTTCCCTTTCCGCCCGTCACAGACTTTCTCTATTTTTCCTTCTTTTCCTTATTTTTTTTTTCTTTCTCTTTTTGACAATGCATTCTCCCTCAGTCTGTTACTCTCGCCTTTCCTTTCTCTCTTCTCTCTCTTCTCTCTCTTCTCTCTCTCTCTCTCTCTCTCTCTCTCTCTCTCTCTCTCTCTCTCTCTCTCTCTCTCTCTCTCTCTCTCTCTCTCGACCCTTCTTCCTTCATCCCCTCCTGTGTCGCCTCTTCTTCTTCTTCTTCTTCTTCTTTTTCTTCTTCTTCTTCTTCTTCTTCTTTAAGGCACACGTTCTCTCCTTTTTACGTTCCTCTCGCTTAACCTTTCATCGTTCACTTCTCTCGCCCTTCCCTCCTTTTTGCCTTCCATCACACTGACCTTCATCCTTTTAGCTCCTCTCGCCTCCCCTGCACGTGACATCTTCCCATCACAGCCCGCTAACGTTGGCTTCTTTTTCTCCTTCTTTTTTTTCTTTTTTACTAATCTTTCACTCACTCACTCACTCCTCTTTTCCGCTCTCATTTCTTGTCTTTAGTTATTTTCCGGTTTTTTTCCTGTTTCTCCGTTTTTCGTCTTCTTTCATTTTTTTCCATATTTTCCTCTTTTTCACGTTTTTTTCTTTTTTTCCATTTTATTTAGTTTTTTTTCGTTTTTTTCCTTTTTTTGTGTTTTCCCGTTTTCCAATTTTCCCGTTTTTTTTTTACCCCGTTTCATTTCTTTCATTTTCTTCATTTTTTTCATTTTTTTCCCGTTTTTTTCACTTTATTTTATCCGTCTTTTCCCGTTTATTTATTTTTTTCCTGTTTTTTTCCTTTTTGAATTTTTTTACCCGTTTTTTTTCCCATCACAGGCCGTTAACGTTGACTTCTTTTTTTTTCAATCCTCTCTCTCCCTCTCCCTCTCTCTCTCTCTCTCTCTCTCTCTCTCTCTCTCTCTCTCTCTCTCTCTCTCTCTCTCTCTCTCTCTCTCTCTCTCTCTCTCTCTCTCTCTCTCTCTCTTTATATATCTCTTTTTCTCTCTCTCTCTCTCTCTCTCTCTCTCTCTCTCTCTCTCTCTCTCTCTCTCTCTCTCTCTCTCTCTCTCTCTCTCACGTCACTCTTCCTGGACCTCTATTTCACTCTCTCCATCAACTACCACTAACCACTAACCTTTTTCTATCCCATAAGTAACTATTTCTCTTTTCAAAGTAACTGCCTTGCCTTTTTTTTGTCTTCATATAACACTTGCTAATCCCTCATCACTCTTTTCATCCTTCAGCAACTAAGATTTTTTTGCACATTACCATCATTTTCTGTTCTTTTGCATCCCCTTTTTCGAATTCTCTCAGACATATGCTCCTCCTTCACTCCTTTCCTTCCTTTTTTCCTTGCTCCTCATTCTTTCTTAATATCTTCCTTCCTTCTTTTCTTTTTTTCCCTTTTTTCGATTTTCCTTCCTTCTTTCCTTCTTTCTTGTTTTTTTCTTTCTTTCTTTTGCTTTTTTTCGAGTTTTCTTCCTTCTTTCCTTTCTTTTTTTTCTTTCCCTTTTCCTTTTTTTTGTTCTTTTCTTCTTCTGAATTTTTTCGAGTTTCCTTCCTTCTTTCCTTTCTTTTTTTCTTCCTTTCCTTCTTTTCCCTTCTTTCCCTCTTTGCTTTTTTACGAGTTTCCTTCCTACTTTCCTTTCTTTTTTTTCTTTCCTTCTTTCTTACATTCCCTTCTTTTATTCTTTGCTTTCTTACGATCCTCCTTCCAATCTCTCCATTTTTTCATTCCTTCTTTCTTTCCCTCCTTCTTCCCCTCCCTTCTTTCCTTACCCTCGTCTTTTCTTACTATCTTCCTTCTTTTTCCTACCTTTCTTCTTTGCCTTTTTACGCTCTTCCTTCCTTCCTTCCTATTTTCTTTCATCCCTTCTTTCATTTCCTTCCTTCTTTCCCTCTCTTCCTTCCTCCCATTTCCGTCAGTGTACGTTCCCCCGTCTATCCTTGCAACGGTGTCTGTTTCCCGCCAGTTTTTCATCCCCTGGACCAGCATCCGTCCCTTTAACAGCCCTTCTCTCTCCATCACACGCACTAAATTCTGCACCAACTTCCCGAGCAATCATCCCTGGGCCCGTTTTTCATACCCAATAGTACCAGCCGTCGTTGTAACACTCCCTCTTTCTCTATCAACTCCGTAATGCTACCTCGAACTGGCTCTGTGGTTTCGTTCCTTACCTATGTTCCCAATTCGACGTTATCGGCATCTCCCTTCTCCCTCCCTTCTCTCTGCCGGATTTTCATACCCAGTACTACCACCTGTCGTTTCAACACTCCCTCTCCTCTATCAACCGGACCGGGGCCTGAAACCTCATCATCATCAACTCCACAATGCTACCTGGAACTATCTCTTGCGGTCTTGTTCCTCATCTATGTTTCCAGTTCGAAGGTCCCAGCCAGCGCCCCTTTCCTCCCCTCTCTGTGCCTGTTTTTCATACCCAGTACTATTATCTGTCGTTTTAACACTCCCTCTCCTTCTGTCAACTCCACAATGCTACCTGGAACTATCTCTTGCGGTCTTGTTCCTCACCTACGTTTCCAGTTCGAAGTTCCCAACCACCTCTACCTCCTCTCCCTCTCTGTCAGTTTTTCATACCCTGTACAATCATCTGTCGTTTTAACACTCCCTCTCCTTCTGTCAACTCCGCAGTACTACCTCGAACCGTATTTTGGGGTCTCGTTCTTCACCTACGTTTCCAGTTCGAAGGTCCCAGCCACAGCCCATTTCCTCCCCTCTCTGCGCCAGTTTTTCATACCCTGTACTATCACCTTTCGCTTTAACACTCCCTAGGCCTCTATGAACGCCGCAATACTACCTCGAAGTGTCTCAGGGGTCTCGTTCCTCACCTACGTTCTCGGATTGATGTTCACAGTAGCCGCCTTCTTTTTCCTCTCTCTCTCTGTCCGTTTTTCGTACCCAGTAATACCACCTGTCCTTCTAACACTACCTTTCCCACTGTCGACCCTGCAATGCTACCTCGAGCGATATTTTGCGGTATCGTTCCTCACCTACGTCCTCGGATTGATGTTCACAGTAGCAGCCTTCTTTTTCCTCTCTCTCTCTGCCCGTTTTTCATACCCAGTAATACCACAAGTCCTTTTATCGCTCCCTTTCCCTCTTTTAACGCCGCAATGCTACCTCGAACCATCTCTGAGGTCTCATTCTTCACCAACGTTCAAAGTTTCCCGTCCCCAGCATCCATCTCCCTCCCTCCTTCCCCTTCAGTTATCCTTATGTATCCTCCGTTTTCCTCTTTATCTTCAGTTATCTCACGTATCTCTTGTGTCTCATTCCTTCCTCTCATTCCCAGTTCGACGTTTTCAGCATTTGTCTCCCTCTCTTACTCTCAGTTATCCTCAGTTATCCTAGTTTTCTCTTTACTTTCATTCCTCAGCCTCATTCCAACTTTCCCCTTTCCCAGCAGCCAACATCGCCCTCCTTCCCTCCCTCCCCTTTAGCTATCGAGAAGGGTCATCCACCGCTCCCACTCCCGCTCTCTCTCACTCCCTCTCTCTCCCTCGCCAGGCCTGGAGGCGGGTGTGTCGAGGGGCTGCTTCCTGCCGTGTACGAGGCCGCCCTGGTGCACTCCGAAACGCATCACCATCGCTCCAACCACAGCCTCCAGCCCGACCAGAGCACCTCCGCCATCATCTATGTGTCCGTGAGTGTCCGGGAGATAGATAGGTAGATAGGTGGATAGAGCGTGTGTGTGTTTGTGCGCGTGTGTCTGTGGGAAGTGGCAGGTGAACGTGGTACCAAAATAACCGTGAGGGAGCAACGTGGTGGTGGTAGAGATTGTTGAAGGGGATTAGCGTGAGGTGGAGGTGGTGGTGGTTGTGGTGGTGGTGGAAATACGGGTGTGAAATATATCAAATGACGTCTATATTTATCTGATAAGTATTTATGTATTTATTTATTCGAGAGAGCGAGAGAGAGAGAGAGAGAGAGAGAGAGAGAGAGAGAGAGAGAGAGAGAGAGAGAGAGAGAAGGGGGCAGGGAGAGAAAGGAAATTACATTCGCGAGAGGAAATTTAATTAATGAAAAACTTGATTAATGGCTAAAACGTCTTAGTGTGTGTGTGTGTGTGTGTGTGTGTGTGTGTGTGTGTATGTGTGTGTGATCGTATGTTACTGTGGGCAATTACATTAGGAAAATCACTTGCCTCGCCCCCCCTTCACCCCCCATCACCTCACCCCTCTTCTTCACCCCTCCCCCTTTTTTCCTTCACCCCATCACACCTTCCCCTCCACCCCGTCCCCCACCCTCACCACATACACTCTCTACTTCACCCCATGCCGCCCCCCCCTCTCTTCACCCCATCCTCCCCTCTGTCACCCTGCGCCCCCCTCCCCCCTTCTTCACCCCTCCGTCCCCTTCTTTCACCCCTCGCCCCCCCCCCTCCCATTCGTCTTTGCTCCACACGTCAATAATACATCAACCAGATTGCTCCTTTCTCGTGCGGTTATTTGCGGTTATTTTTTTTCTTTTTCTGGTGCTGTTTATTTTTTTCTTTCTTTTCATTCTTCTTCTTGTCTTCATTCATATCTTTTCTTACACAATCTCATTCCTTATTTTTAGTTTTCTTTCTTGTTGCTGTTTATAATTCCTTCCTTCCTTCCTTCCTATATACTTTTTTTCCTTCCTTCCTTTCTTTTTCCTTTCCTTTTTTCCTTACTTTCTACTTTCATCCTTCTTTTTTCTTCTTTATTTTGCTTCTCTGCTAACTTCCTTCCTTTATATTTGCTTCCTTCTCTGAGTTCCTTCTTTTCTTCTTTTCTTCCTTCCGTTCTTCCATTCCTTCTTCTCTCTCTGATATTATTCGTAACCCATTAATCGCTACTATCTCTCCTCCTTCCTCCCTATCATCCTTATTCCCTTCTTCGTCTCCCTTCTTACATAACTCTTCCATTCTTTCACGCCCGCTTCCTCTTCCTCCCCTTTCTCGTTCTCGCTGCATCGCTCTCTCTTCCCCTCTTCGCGTAACTTCCTCCGAACTTTCCCCTTCTCTCTCCCTTATCTTCTCCCCGCCACTTCGCATCTTCCTTGCTAATTACCGCTAAATGGCTCTCCTGGTTTCTCTCTCTCTCTATTTCCCTCTGTGACCTCATTTATCCGTGGTACTTCCAATGGGTTTTCTCTGTATTACTCTCTCTCTCTTTCTTTCTCTGTCTCTGTCTGTCTTTCTCTTTCTCCTTGTTTGTTTGTCTGTTTCTACCTCTCTTCCCTTTGCACATAGAATATAATATGTTTCTTTCTGTCTGTTTCTCTCTGTGTCTGTCTTTCTCTCCTTTTCTCTCTCTCTCTCTCTCTCTCTCTCTCTCTCTCTCTCTCTCTCTCTCTCTCTCTCTCTCTCTCTCTCTCTCTCTCTCTCTCTCTCTCTCTCTCTCTCTCTCTCTCTCTCTCTCTCTCGTTAAAGTCTGCGGAGTTCCCCCGAGACATTTCATTTACACAATTTTTAATCAGAACTGAAATTACATGAACGCGCACACTGTTGGAATAATCTCTCCCTCTCCCTCTCTCTCTCTCTCTCTCTCTCTCTCTCTCTCTCTCTCTCTCTCTCTCTCTCTCCTGTGCCGCGTCGTAACCTAATACCTCGCCCCATTATATCGTGTTTTGGCCTTTCCGAGAAGCTAGTTCCCAACCCTCTCTCCTTCCTCTCCCTTACCTTCCACCCACCACCACCGACAGCAACGCCTCTCCCTTACCCCCTCCCTTTCTCTCCCTCCCCTCAGATCGTGGTGGTGTTCTACGTGGTGATCATCGCGGTCCTGGTCGGCACTACGCTGCGACGCCGAGGCCTCGTCAACGATGAACCAGAGGACTCCAAACACCTGCTTCTATACGACGAAAAAACAGACTCCGTAACCACTACCCCGGCCGTCCCAACATCCAAGATTCACGAGGCGGGGCTGCTAACGGTGTAGAGTCCAGAGGCGCGTCGCGGGGATGAAGGAGTGACTTTGAACGAGCGAGAGGGAGTGAGAGAGGGAGAGTAGAGAAGGAGAATGAAGGAGGAGGAGGAGGAGGAAGAGGAGATAAGAGAAGGTGAAGGACGCGATAATAGCTTTAGAGGAAGAGGAAGAAGAGGAGGAGGAGGATAATTCAGAGCAGAAGGGAGAGGAAAATGTATGAGATGAGAGAGAGAGAGAGAGAGAGAGAGAGAGAGAGAGAGAGAGAGAGAGAGAGAGTGTCCTATGTCTTCCTGACCTTGAGATAAAGAGAGAGGGAGAGTGAGAGAGAGAGAGGGAGAGAGGGAGGGAGAGAGGGAGAGAGAGGAGGTAATGGATGAGAGAAGAAGACACCAAAGACCATTAATCCTTTATCTTCTCCCTCTCCTCCTTCTTCTTCTTTTCCTCCTCCTCCTCCTCCTCCTCCTCCTCCTCCTCCCCTTTATGACAACAAGGCAGTAATGAAGAGTCTTGATCTTCGGAAGATTTAACCTTATTGTTAACCTCCTCCTCCTCCTTATCCTCCTCCTCTTCTTCCTCTTCCTCTTCTTCATTCTTCTCCTTATCGTTTTCCTCCTCCTTCCCTTTCTCAGTCACCTCATCTTCCTTCTTTCCCTTATCATTCTCCTCCTCCTCCTCCTCGTCTTTCTCCTCCTCCTCCTCTTCCTCTTAGTCCTCTTCATTTTCATATTTCTCCTCCTCCTCCTCCTCCTCTTTCTGCTCTTCATCATTCTCCTCCTCTTCCCCCTCCTCCTCCTCCTTCACCTTTCTTCCTTAGCTTCTTCTTCCTTCTCTTCGTCTTTGTCCTCCTCCTTTACCCTCTTCCTCCTCTTCATCCTACTCCTCCTTATCACTCTCTTATTTCTCCTCCTCCTTCTCCTACGTATCGTTCTCCTTCTCTTCCTCCTCTTTATCATTCTTCTCTTTCTACTTCTCCTCTTCCTCCTCTTCAGTTTCCTCCTACTCTTTCTCTTTATAACTTTCTTGTTTCTCCTCCTCCTCCTCCTTCTACGTTTCCTTGTCTTCCTCCTCTTCCTCCTCTTCCTCCTCCTCCTCCTCTTCTTCAATTTCATGTAATAATGCACAAGGCGACGCAATACACACACACACACACACACACACACGCACACACACACACACACACACACACTCACCCTACCCCCCACCCCCCACACACAAACAAGCAAACACACAAACCACACACCACCACCACGACCACCAAAATTCCACAACATATTTCAAACAGTTTCAAAATTAAGCCTCAGTTATAAATTCCAACTAGCGGACTTAGTTCCTGCCTCTCCCTCTCCCTCTCCCTCTCCCTCTCTCTCTCTCTCTCTCTCTCTCTCTCTCTCTCTCTCTCTCTCTCCCCCCTCTCCCCCGAACCTACCTAAGCGATTCTACACTTCCCATTTTCTATAACCAAGGGAGAAGCAACAGAAAGGGTGGACCATTACATAACCCTCACGGCCCCTCTCTACAGCGCCAGAATAACCGATGGTGGTCAGTGTGATGAGAGAGGAAGGGCAAACGGAGGAGAACTGACTGACTAAGATATTCGGAAACCATAGACGCCGAAAAGAGAAGGAGAATAAGAGAGAGGAAAGAGGAGTTAAAGGTGTGTCAAGGGGGGGTTTTGCTCCTATATACAGCCTCCCCGTGTACTATATGTATATGTATAAACTGACCCACATATCAGCCACTTTGTAGATTAGTGTGAGAGAGAGAAAGAGAGACTGAGAGAAAGATTGAGAGAAAGGGAGACTAAGAGAGAGAGAGAAGAAAGACTGACTAACTGACTTTACTTATTGACTGACTAGGAGATAAAGAGATGGAGATACATAGATAGATAGATAGTTAGAGAGTGAGTGAGTGAGTGATAGAGAATTAAGGAGACTATACCTAACGGACAAACCTACAGACAGACAGACACTTGGAATTCGTCGACGCTATGTTACCGTACGAGAGTGTGAGCTTGAGTGGACGCGGATAACGAACAGGAAGCTCAAGCGAATACCTGGGAGGACATTATTACTTACTGAGACGAAAACATTTACCGCATTCCACATTGTACTGAGAATGAACCGTATTTACATCATGCCTTTTTTCTTACGTCATCCTTGTGTATTTGTAGTGTAAGACCAACCCGCCATTAGTACGCAGAGTGGAGTAATAGGTTAGGAGTAAGGAGTGACTGGGGAGCTGTATGTGTGGAATGGTGTGGAGTGGGGGATTAAGGAGGTGGAGAGATGCGAGTATATGAGGGAAATAAATGAAATAAAAATGGATGGAAGAAAGTGAATAAAGAAATGAGTGTATGAGTGAGTGAGTGAAAATAGATAAAGAAATAAATGAATGAAAATTATTGAAAGAAAATGGGTAAATGTCAGAGATTGCAGAGGGAACAAGCAAGAAAAGAATGGAGGAATGGGGAAAGGGGAAGGTAAATGGAAACTGATAAACACATGCGAGGGAGGGAAAGAAGAAAACGGGAGACAGTTACAGAAGGTCACACACGGATACACAAGGACACAAGAATACTACAAAAAGCTATACGGCGAGTTGCGGGCTTTTTTTATACTTTTGTTTCCTTTTTTCGTGCCCTTGAGTTGCCTCCTTTGTTGTAAAAAAACCCACAAAGCAGGTTATGAAGATGGGTAACTCGACAAATTCCCTCCCCATCCATGAATTAGGGAGGAGTGAAACAGCAATACAATAAGGGAAGGGAGAAAGAGATTGGAGGAGGAGGGAGTTGAGCATAAATGGGAGCAATGTATGAGAAAGGAACATATATAGAGAAAATGACAAAGCGAAACAGTAAGGAAGGGGAAAGGAATTGGGGACAGCTTTAGTGAGGGGAAGGAGGGAATGGAGACAAAGAAAAAAAAAAAAAGAGGGAATAGCAAAATAAAATATACAACTAAAAGATGGAATTGAGGACAGCTATTGCAAGGGCCAGGTGGGTTTGATGGTGTTGCAATGGTACAAAAACTAACCAAGAGGGAGAACGGAAAACATGGTAAAGATTAAAAGAAAACGAAGCCAGACGAGGACACTCACCAGCCTGCACGTCACTGTTGCCACCTCCGCGCGTCGCCGAGGCCTGAGGACGACGAAGAAAGGACAACATGAGCATCGAGTAGCGGACTTTTTTTTTATTGTTTCCTTTTTTTTTTGTCCTTGTGCTGTCTCCTTTGCTGTTAAAAAATAAAAAAAATAAAAAAACATCAACACCACTACCAGGACCACTCTCACCTTTAATAACAATAAGAATAAGAAAAAGAAGAAGAAAATGAATGATAAAAAGATGAATGACAAAAAAGATAAATAAACGAACAAACAGAACGAGAAGATAAAGAAAAAGAGAGAAATAATAATAATAATAGTAATAATAGTAATAATAATAATAATAATAATAGTAATAATAATAATAATAATAGTAATAATGATAATAATGATAATAATAATAATAATAATAATAATAATAATAATAATAATAATAATAATAATAATAATAAAAATAATAATGCGTGAAGAAGAGTAAAAATAATGAATAAGAAAAGATAATGATACTACTACTACTACTACTACTACTACTACTACTACTACTACTACTACTACTTCTACTACTACAACCATTACCACCACCACCACCACCACTACGACAACAACACCACATAATAAATAATAACAGTAATGATAATAAAAAATAATAACAATAACAACAACAAAAAAACAAATGCAAGAACAATACCAGTAACATCAAATAAAACGATTAGCCACAACGATTAAGGAACCGCTAACCACCAAACACCACCACCCACCCCCCTCACGCCCCCCCCCCCCCCCCCCCCCCACACACACACACTCGTTAAAACAGGCCAGCGGAACGTGAAAACTGTCTCTGCTAACTTCAACACTTCCTTCCCTCCGACCGAGCCAGCTAATGAGGGGAAGGAAGCGATCGCGGTAGTGTTATTGGGTGACTTCCTCCCCTATGACTCTCTTCCAAGCCACATCGTTACCGCAAGGGGCTTTAAACACGCTAGCGAAAGGGGAACCGAGGAGGTGAAGAGAGGGCAAGAGGAGAGAGAAAGATAAGGTCGTGTTGGGGTGACTCCCTCCCCCACGACGCTCTCCTTTGAACCGAGTCGCCGCCATCAGCATAAGGTTTAAATACACACGCAGAGGCGAAGAGAGTGAGACAAGAGAGAGAAAGATACAGTCGTGTTTAGGGTGACTTTCTTCCCCTACGACGCTCTCCCCTGAACCGAGTCATCCCTGTCACCGCAAGGGGCTTCAAACTCACACCCTAACTTAACGGGAGGGTGAAAAGGCGAAGAGAGAGAAAGATACAGTCGTGTTTAGGGGTGACTTTCTTCCCCTACGACGCTCTCCCCTGAACCGAGTCGCCCCTGTCACAGCAAAGGGCTTTACTAAGGGTCATATCTGTAACCATTTCGTCCCCCAAGAACACACATATTTACCCCTTTTCCTTTCTTTCCTTTTTTTCCTTTCTTCGCTACAATTCATTCTCTCTTACATACTTTCCCTTTCCACCCGTCATAAACTTTCGCTATTTTTCCTTCTCTTTTTCCTTATTTTTTTTCTCTTCTTGACAATGCATTCTCTCTCAGTCTGTTTCTCTCGCCTTTCCTTTCTCTCTTCTCTTCTCTTCTCTTCTCTTCTCTTCTCTTCTCTTTTCTCTTCTCTTCTCTTCTCTTCTCCTCTCTTCCCTTCTCTTCGTGGGATTTCTGGGTATTTTCATGGGTAGTTTTATGATCCTAGTGGTCGTTTGACCCTTTTTCTGCACCATGAACTTAAAAGAACACTCATTAGAACCTGAATGAGCCTCCTTTTGGCCATTGGAAGTAGTTGATGATGCGAGAGGTGGAGGCGTCTGTGGATACCGATCATAAACACACATACGCAAACTGGGAGACGATGAGAGGAGAAGAAAGAGACAGAGGAGAGAGAAAGAGGAAAGAGAAAAAGAGGAGAGAGAAAGGGGAAAGAAAAAGAGAAGAGAGAAATAGGAGAGATAAAGAGGAAAGAGACAGAGGAGAGAGAAAGGGGAGAGAGAAGGAGGAGAGAAAGAGGAGAGACAGAAGAAAAAGGAGAGAAAGAGGATAAAGAGGTGAGACAGAGGAGAGAGACAGTAGAGAGAGAAAGAGGAAAGAGAGGAGAGAAAGAGAAAGAAAGATACAACTGTGACGATAAAAAACACCACGACTTTCTGAAATAAGCTATCTCACCACCACCACCACCACCACCACCACCACTACCACCACCACCCACTACCACCACCACCACCACCTCCATTAACTCATTCCCCACAGCCTCCCCTCACATATATAAACGCTGGTTGGGTCATCAAACATTCAACGTCTCTCCGGTAAATTGGACGCAGTAGGTTTTTTTGTATATTTTTTTTATATGTGGAGATGAGTGAGAGGACTGACGAAGGTAAGCCAGAACGAGAGGATAGATACGAGTAGGACCCAAAATACACATCCATCCAAAATTGACCTGTCTTTTATTTCTTTTATTGAAGCATCACCCAGCGAACTTTTTTTTTCTTCTTTTTTTGGGGGGGTCATGAGTTGCCTCCCTTGCCGCAAAAAACAACATCATACACGGACATCGACCTAAACGTTTTTTGCATCGTCTTTCCACATCCGGCTAACTGGACATCAACGTTTTTTTTATATATTGAGTCCCTTGGGCAGAAAAATTACACACTCGTAAAAAAACAATATACCGGAGATGTATACAGTATATTCCTCCCACATGACTGTTGGCCTTAACTTAAAACCTCCTTACATATACAAATATCAAACTGGATGTAACTATTTTTGAGATGCTGAGTTCAGAGGGCCAAGAAATTATATGAACCGCGAAGCACGAAAACCATCCAGATAAACTTTATACACACGCTCACATTTTCCAGACTTTACGGCGTCCCTTCCACACCCATCAAACTGAACATTACCGTTTCCGAGATGGTGCGTTCAGAGGGCAGAACGATATCAACCCCAAACGAAGAAAGAAAGTTGGAAAGTTTCGTTTAGTCGGCGCAACATCTGTGGTCATATGCCGGAGAGAGAGACAGAAGGGGAAGGAATTATAGGAGAAGGGAACAGATCCTAGGAGACGGGACACAACCCCCGATTAATACCTGGTACCCATTCACTGCTGGGTGGACAGGGGCGTAGGGTATCAGGAGAGCCGCCCAAATTTTTCCACTCCGCCCGGGAATCGAACCCGGGCTCTCTCAGTTGTGAACCGAGTGTGCTAATCACTGCACCACGAAGCCCCTGACCCCAAACGAAAAACTACGAAAACTCAATGCAATATACTTCAAACACACGCATACGTTTCCTTGAGCTCCCACCCTCCTTCCTTTCCCTTCAAACTAGAGGGTCTGAATCATCGTGGCGCCTTCCGATCTGGATATTACCGTTTCCGAGATGGCGTGTTCGGAGGGCGGAAAGATATCAATATTACAGACGACGAAAACACAACGCATTGCTCACGACCCATCAAACACCCATCTCACACCCATCGAGATAGCCATTACACTTTCCGAGATGCCGTTTTCAGAGGGCAGAATGATGTACCCAACACGATGGAGCTCTCACGATACACAACACAGCACAGCGGGGTCGGTCAGCTGCCCTTCTCGTCCCTTCTCCTCTCGCCGGCGTGACTGCTGGACGTTAGCGCTGGACGATACACTTTTATTTAACGACGCGGCGGACCTGAACTATCTGCTGGCGTGAATGGGGTATTGGATGCGTTGTTCTTGTATACGCCCGTTCTTGTACGTCACCACAAGTGTAAAAATAAATACATACACGATTCTTTCTTTTATGATCCATTGTATATATGTCTGTCTATCTGAATGTTTGTCTGTCTATTTCTTTCTGTGGGTCTCTGTCTGTGTGTCTATTTATCTACGTATTTGTATGTCTGTCTCTGTCTGTCTGTCTGTCTTTGTCTATCTGTCTTTGTCTCTCTGTCTCTCCCTCTCTATGTGTCTCTGTGCGTCTCTGTCTCTCTCTCTCTCTCTCTCTCTCTCTCTCTCTCTCTCTCTCTCTCTCTCTCTCTCTCTCTCTCTCTCTCTCTCTCTCTCTCTCTCTCTCTCTCTCTCTCTCTCTCTCTCTCTCTCTCTCTCTCTCTCTCTCTCTCTCTCTCTCTCTCTCTCTCTCTCTCTCTCTCTCTCTCTCTCTCTCTCTCTCTCTCTCTCTCTCTCTCTCTCTTTCCAACAGGTAAGAAAAGAACCCTATAATTACGGTCATTGCGAAAGTCAAATTGCCTGCTTATTAGGGAAGCCATCAAAACACGCGGAGTTTTGAGAAGGGCGGTGCACGGCAGGGATGGCTGGAAGGGTAATAAGTGGACGAGGAAAACATAATGAAAGGGAGAGCGGGGGAAGGAAACGGGAGGAAACCAGTGACCGAGGAATACACAGCGGGAGGGAGAGAGAGAGAGGGGGGAAAGGAACGAGAGAAAGTGACCAGGGAAAACACAGCGGGAGGGAGAGGGAGAGTGAGGGAAAGGAATAAGAGGGAATAATTGACGAAGGAAAACACAAGGAGGAGGAGGAGAGTGGGGGAAAGGAATGGGAGGGGATAATTGAATGAGGAAAACACAGGGAGAGGGAGAGAAGGAGAGTGGGGAAAAGGAATGGGAGGGGATAATTGTAGGAGGAAAACACAGCGAGAGGGAGAGAAGGGCGGGAGGACGGAACGGGAGGGGATAATTGACGAAGGAAAACACAGGGAGAGAGGGAGAGAGAGAAGGAGAGTGGGGAAAGGAAGGGGAGGGGATAATTGACGGAGGAAAACACAGGGAGAGAGAAAGAGAAGACGGGAGCATAAAACTAATCATAAAAGGTAAAGGAAAAAACAGAAGGAAAAACAGCGGAAAATTAAGACACACAGTAACCCCTTCCCTTCCCCCATGACAGGTAAGGAAAAACAGACAGGTAAGGAAAAACAGCGTAATATTTAACCCCACAAAGTCATACCTTCTCTTCCCCCATGACAGGTAAGGAAAAACAGCGGAATATTTAACCCCACAAAGTCATACCTTCTCTTCCCTCATAACAGGTAAGGAAAAACAGCGGAATATTTAACCCCACAAAGTCATACCTTCTCTTCCCTCATAACAGGTAAGGAAAAACAGCGGAATATTTAACCCCACAAAGTCATACCTTCTCTTTCCTCATAACAGGTAAGGAAAAACAGCGGAATATCTTAACACCATATAGCCATCCCATTCCTTCCCCTATGACAGGCAAGGAAGAACAGCGGAACAGCGGAAAACCAAACCCACGTAGTCATCCCTCTCCCTCCCTTCCCACCCTTACGTATGTTCCTATTCCCATGCACTTCCTCATCCTTACTTCCTTCACTTGCAACATGCTTTCTACCTGACTCCAGATTCCTGTTCCTAGACTAATCCTACTACTACTATTTAAATACCTATCAAACCTACTACATACTTAAACTTTATTTCAGATTTCTGTTTCTAGACTTCTACTACTTACTGTTTGAACACCTACCATGCACACCTGTCCTGTCTACTTATACCCGATGCCAGATTCCAGTTCCTACACTAATCCTACTACTATTATTTAAATACCTATCAAACCTACTACATACTTCAACTTTATTTCAGATTTCTGTTTCTAGACTTCTACTACTTACTGTCTGAACACCTACCATGCACACCTGTCCCGTCTACTTATACCCGATGCCAGATTCCTGTTCCTAGAGTGTTCCTCCTATACTGTTTAAACATCTACCATTCACTTAAACTTTATTTCAGATTTATGTTTCTAGACTACTCTTAGTTACTCTTTGAACACATACCATGCACACCTGTCCTGTCTACCTGTACCAGATGCCAGATTCCTGTTCCTAAAGTATTCCTACTACATTGTTTAAACATCTACCATTCGCACCACCATCCCTGACTCGTCATCCATTGCATCTTTTCCGAAACAGTATATATATCCTTTTTTTTATCAATGGTTTCCCTTCACACACACACACACATATATATACATTTTATCGGGCCTGCCTTCGATCACTAGCTTTTACACCTATAGCTACAATCCTTTTGGACGAACACTCCTGAAACACAAATACCACACCTGAAAAGACACACCTGATTCACCAACCCTTGTAGCAACACTCCTATAGGACAAACACTTACCCGGATACACATATACCTGTCCTTGAACGCTAATTACCACACCCGAGGAGATACCCACATGACTCACTAACACTTTAAACTACACTCCTAATTGGTCTTTGTTCCTCCATGCTCCGAATTGTTTACATGTGTATCTTTAAGCTACACTCCTAATTGGTCTTTGTTCCTCCATGCTCCGAATCGTTGACATGAGTATCTCTAAACACTAACGAGATAACACACCTGAAGCTACACACCTGTTTTATCTTTTCTCAAACACCTTTCTCTTTCTCACACACACACACACACACACACACACACACACACACACACACACACACTCCTCAGGCAGAAACACGACCGCTGGGAGAATATAACAATAATCATCCACAAGGCAAACAGACAAGTGCCGAGGGGACCAGAAATACCGCCCAGTCTTCACCGGCCACTTAGCGAGCGAGCCTGTCCTGAGCCCGACACAAATACCGCGTTGCCTGAGTGGAGCCGAGGACGGGGAAAACACCGCCGAGACACATGACCCGCCAGGCGCTCGCGAGGGGAAATTACTTTTGTGGTGTGGAAAATAGTGGTGAAGTTGAGCCTTGTCTGTTCTCTTGCAGTTTTCTCTAGTTGGTCAAGGGGACAGGAGTCTAGCGCGCTTAAAAAAATAGAATAATTAAACTGATTTTACATGCAAATGAGGAACAGAAAATGCAAGCACTGGGCTGCAACACTAACACGAATTTCATTTTACTTTCTGGCTTTCTAGGAGGAGCGTTTAGCACAAAAAATTTCATATGATATTTTCCTGTTTTTTTTTCTTCTTTTTTCAACCTTTTTTTATGCTGCCCATAGTGCCTTGTTGATGGAGTCGGTCGGGTAGTGACACGGGGGGATTTTATTTACAGTGGCTGCCGTGATATATGTGCTAGCTAACGAAAACAAGCAACAATATTCAGTGATGTGTGCAAACCATCCATTTTCTGGGCCACGGACATGAAATGGACTACAGCAAAGGGTGGCAAAGAGAGGCTGCTAACTGGGTATGTGGGCTTGTGTGGGGGGCAGTGTTATCAAATTATCGTACTCAGCCACTCACCCTGTCGTATTTTCTGGTTTCCCGCTCACAGCTATAGCAAACAAACACCAATGAGTAACGTATTTAACGATAACTTCAACTGTAATCTTGTTATCTGTGTGAGTACGAGAGTTTTCGCCCTTGGAATTGAGAAATGCGATGTTTTGAGTACGGTAATATGGAAACGCTGGTATGGGGGGACGGTAACTACCACGGCTGTAAGGCACTGATCGGTAGCCAATCATGTATGGTATGTAATGTATTTTTTTACGGCAAAGGACACAGCACAGGGGCACAAAAAAAGGAAACAATAAAAAAAAGCCCGCTACTCGTTGCTCCTGTAAAGAATCCGAAGTGGTGGCCGAAAGAGCAGTCAATTACTGAATCAATGAAGCTACATCTAAATCCATGACAGTATAGGGACTGGACGATATAAAGCTAACGCTGCTGTGTAAGAGAGTCTGCTGATCCCTGCACCTGCCATCTGGACCGAGAGAGAGCAGACCAACACACTGTACACAGCAAAACCGAGCGTGGGAGTGAAGGATCTGGTCTGGTTCTCAGCGTGAAGGACAAGCGCTCAGCAGGACGTCACACACTTACATGGGAAAACTCTCACCTCCTAAAGATAAACATAAATATGGGATGCTTTTGTTTTCGTTGGTGTTTTTGTTATTGTTTACTTATTTGAGTTTGAAGGACAGAAACTCAGCAAACCGCCACACCCTTGCATGGGAAAACTCAACTCTCAAGAATGTACATAAATATAAAATGCTCTTGTTAAGGGTCTGTATTCTAAAATGTATCGAGCTGCCATTACTCCCAACACTCCCTATATATACAGCCACTCGCGTTAAGGGTTATAGTGTTATAGCGTTTTGTTGTTGTTGTTTTATTGTTCTTCTTCACTTATTTGACTCAGAGTATATGCCTGTTCTGTTTAGTAAAGAGGAAAAGGCTTGCAGTAATCCGCGTAACTCTCGTTGGGCAGCCTGAAGCCTCCCCACACGTCACATGGTTCTCCTGCGTCACATCTCATATTCACCAGAGGCCACATCAGACCCCTCAAACTCTGACCTCCATGTAAAGTTACGGGAACAGAACGGCATCAGTCGAGCAAAACAAATCCCTTTTTTGAGGTGTGACGATCAAACATCTCTGTAAAACATTATACTCCTCAAACTCTGACCTCCATGTAAAGTTACGGGAACAGAACGGCATCAATCGAACCAAACAAATCCCTTTTTTGAGGCGTGACGATCAACCATCTCTGTCTCTTCAATACATCAGCCCCCTCAAACATTTCCCTCCATGTACAGTTACGGGATCACGCTGAACAAGACCCTTCTCTGAGGCGTGACCATCAGCCATTTTCTATCCCTGCAACACATCCGAGCACACTCCCACCCCGGACAGATCACGTTCCCGGCCGGCCCAAGCGAATCAACAGCACGAGCCTGGGCCGCCGACGTGTCCCCGGAGAGGGCGGTGAAGTTCTGACTCAACTTTGACCAGCCGCCGCGACCCAGAGCCTGCTGTGGCGGGTCGTTCATCACGGAGTTAGATGTGTGTGAGGGGGGTGGGGTGTCGGGAGGGGTATATGTGGAGGAGGTGAGGAGAAGGATATGTGTGTATGTGGGGGAGGGTCAATGTGTGTGTGTGTGTGGGGGGGTATGTAGGGAGGAAGTGTGTGTGTGTGTGTGTGTGTGTGTGTGTGTGTGTGTGTGTGTGTGTGTGTGTGTGTGTGTTTGTCTGTCATTGAGTGTGTGTTTGAGTGAGTCAACACGAGACTAGCACAAAGACTGAACCTTAAAAAAACACGCCGGTTAAATAATAAATAAAAACATGTAGGAAACGAAGAACTGACATAACCTACTTGTACGTATAACCCACTTTTATAGTATCCAGATTCCCTTCCATCACAGCACAATCACACAAAAGCGACTCTCTCCATCAGCAAAGACTCTGTACCCCACTTCGAACCCCACTTGTCTATGATAAGAACATAAGAACATAAGAACGTAGGAGTCTGCAAGAGGCCGGTAGGTCTGTACAAGGCAGCTCCTTTGAACCTAAGCTCCCGTGTATCTAACCCCACCTAATATCGCTGTCCATGAATTTATCTAATACTGATATAATCTCTAATATAATCTAATATTTATCTGATACTCTATGTTGACACTGGAGAGGCGGTTCGCTTTAGGCTCAACGCTCCTTCTATCCCTCACAAAAAAAATCTGATCTGTCGTGTGTGTGAGAGGGAGACACATCGAGGGTGCCCTGCCAGTGACATCCGCGGCCAAGGAAAACAAAGCCTTTCTTGGGTCAACAGTAGACGAGCTGATATTGCCTCGCTGAACAAACACGGACGGGGGTGATCAGACGAAGGGGGAGACGGGCGTGGCGGGGCGGCTCCCAACACTCCCTACAGCCACCCGTGTCACGCTTATCAACACTGCACTTAAAGGTTAGGTTAGGTTAGGTTAAGTTAGGTTAGGTTAGGTTACTCCCAACACTCCCTATATAAACAACCACTCGCGTCAAAGGTTATAACTAAGATGAGGACGGTGAAGTGAGGAAAGTAGGATAAGAAAAAGAGGAAGAGGAAAAGGAAAAGAAGAGGAAAAGAAGAGGAAAAGGAGAAGGAGAGGAGGAGGTAGTGCATGTGTGAGTGAGTGAGTTCGTGTGTCGAGTGTTTCCTCCGATATCGTTTCGCTTGCAAGGAGAAAACAAACTGTAATGGCTCAACTCTAATCATCCGTTAATGCATTCACCTTTCAAGCATTCCATCAGCCCTCAGCACCAGCCGTGGAGTTCGCCAAACAAGAAATCAATCATCGGTAACAGTCGACCACACTTCGCAAGAATCGTTTGGGAAGGAAAAATATCAACAAAGTTCCTCCTCCGTTATTAATGCATGCAAATTCCCTAAAAATGTGTGTGTAGGTGTGTGTGTGTGTGTGTGTGTGTGTGTGTGTGTGTGTGTGTGTGTGTGTGTGTGTGTGTGTGCGTGTGCGTGTGTGTGTGTTCGGTGCAGGCATCAATATTGGACCGATAATTGGATATGTTGTTTATGTGAAGCTTTAGAGAGAAAATATTCTGTGCTAATACTCGCGGGGGAATATTTACAATTAATATCCATTATATCGGTATTTCCGGTTATGCTCGCCGCCGCCGCCGCCGCTGCCGCCGCCATGATGCAGCGTCAGGAAGGTCGGTACCGTAAGTCACTTTCGGCTCTCACATAAACTATTTCCAAAGGTCAAAAAAGAGGTAACTCGGGTTCTAATGAGTTGTATATTAGGTTCATGGCACAGAAGAAGGGTCATACTACCACCAGGGTCATATAACTGTCCCTGGAAATGCCCTGAACTCCTACGAAAGCTTTGTCAGATAATGTGATTGGGCGCCGAAATGTTGAAAAATGCGGGAGGGATTTTCTGGAATATAGCTCGCGCCCTTGACCCACTGCATTCCTTTGTTCTTATATCTCTCAACGTATTTATTATTCCGTTTTACGCCGGATGGATAAAACGTTCTCCAAAACAAATTCACCTTCCATAATTTAGAACGAAGCCAATATTCTTTTACTCAAGTCCTGATGAAGGTTACCATTTTCATTTTTTTTTCACGTTTAGCCTAACGTGTCGGTGGCAAGGCTTTCTCGGTGGGGCCAAGTGGTTAGCCTCGACCCGTTATGGCGCAGTAAGTGTTTTATAGTAGCGCCATCTTGCTAGCCTCATGCTGTCCCCCTGAGCTCATTCTCGATCGTCCTTAGAGCGTTAATCTAGAGTTACCTTGTCTATAGTAACTTTATTTCAAGTTGGTTATGATGCACTCGAAAAAACTCCTCCCCTTACACCGAGGAGGCATATAACCAGCCTATTTTTTTTTACATCAAAGGACACGGCTCAAGGGCAACAAAAGGAGTACTAAAAAAAAGCCCGCTACTCGCCTCTCCCACAATAGATAACAGCAAATAGTAGCCAAAAGAGAGGTCAATTTCGGGTGGACTATTCAGTGATCTTACTCGAATAAAGCGATGTGGACTAACTTAGAATTTAGAACTTAGAAACTTAGATATAATGGATATTAATTGTAAATATTCCCCGGCGAGTATTAGCACAAAATATTTTCTCTCTAAAGCTTCACATAAACAACATATCCAATTATCGGTCCATTAGTCATCATCTCAGTCATCAAGTTCTTCCGGTTCACACATCACCCACGGACACACCATCAATCCCTCCGGTTCAGGGCTTGGGATATTCTAAAACACCCGCGCCGAGGCTCTCACATATTTGACAAGGCTTTCGTAGTGGTTTTGGGCATTTCCAGGGGTAGTTTCATGACCCTGGTGGTAGTCTGACCCTTCCTCTGCACCATGAACCTGAAGAAATACTCATTAGACCCTGATTAATCTACTCCGGTTCAGGGCTTTGATATCATATTCTAAAACATAGCCGCGCCGAGGCTCTCACACATTTAACAAGGCTTTCGTAGTGGTTTTGGGCATTTCCAGGGGTAGTTTCATGACCCTGGTGGTAGTCTGACCCTTCCTCTGCACCATGAACCTGAAGAAATACTCATTAGACCCCGATTAATCTACTCCGGTTCAGGGCTTTGATATCATATTCTTAAACATTTAGGCGCTGAATCTCACACATTTAACAAGGCTTTCGTAGTGGTTTTGGGCATTTCCAGGGGTAGTTTCATGACCCTGGTGGTAGTCTGACCCTTCCTCTGTACCATGAACCTGAAGAAACACACATTAGACCAGGATTAATCTACTTTATGGCCTCTTTGGAGATAGTTGATGTGAGAAGTGGAAGCGTCTGAGATACCGACCTTGATCCATTGTGAGGCGCCACCTGTGACTCGACCAATCTGTATAGACTCGCCGCTTTGTGTGACTAAGAAAGGGAAGGAAGGAAGGAATGAAGGAAGGCAGGCATTGCTATACTCAACCTTGTATAGCGTGGCAGAGACTGAATGAGAGATAGATACATAGATAAATAGATAGATAGATAGATAGATAGATAGATATACATAGATAGAGAGATAATTATAATAAAAAGGAGACAGCGTTAAGTGAGGAAAATGAAAAAAGTAGGATAAGAGAAAGGGAGGAAAAGGAAAAGGAGGAGCAGAATAAGATAAAAAAAGAAAGAAATATCGAAGTAGAAGACAAAAAAAGATAAATCGAGAGAGAGAGAGAGAGAGAGAGAGAGAGAGAGAGAGAGAGAGAGAGAGAGAGAGAGAGAGAGAGAGAGAGAGAGAGAGAGAGAGAGAGAGAGAGAGAGAGAGAGAGAGAGAGAGAGAGAGAGAGAGAGAGAGAGAGAGAGAGAGAGAGAGAGAGAGAGAGAGAGAGAGAGAGAGAGAGAGAGAGAGAGAGATCCAATTAGTGCAGACAGGTGTCCCAGCCTCCACGAAGCAGACCGGGTTACCAATGATCACAAAACATGCCGGAAGGAGACAGACACTCGATTCTTTCTCCACGCACTCACAGACAGACGGACAGACACTCATCCACCTACACCCACACTCACCCCCCCCACACACACGCACACACGCACCTCTCCCCCCCACACACTCACTCCACACACTTTTACTGCAACTCACTCTTCGCTGTCTTCTTCTGGTAACTCTACTTTTTTTTTTTACAGGAGCAGTGATAGCGGTTTTTTTTTTTGTTGTTGTTGTTATTATTTATTTTCGCCTTTGAGCTGTGACTTAAATTTCACATGCTTCACAAAATGCTTGATCTCATACATGCACCCATATAACACAGATCTATTTTCGTTTTCGTATACACAAAGCTGAATTCATATATAAAATCATCATAATATATATTTTTTTTACTCTACATTTCAACCAATCACCGGCCTTCAATGTCATCTTACTTTTCCTGACTTTTTTTTTCTTCCACTTAAACTTCTTCTCACACCTGTTTCATATTCACCTGTCCTAACATATACCTTATCTCCATATGATATCCACCTTTCACACACCACTGTTACCTACACCTATCTCCACCTGACACACTCGCACAACTGCTCCATAGCCACCTGACTTCACACCCCTGTTACCTATACCTGGCTTCTCCACACACCTGCTCATTCGGTCTGATTTTCTCACACAGCTGTTACAACTTCACCACCTGACTTCTTCCACACCTGACTTTCCTACACGCCTGAGCTCGCAACACACACATGACATTCCCACAGACACACACCTGCTCTCTTGGCTTGACTTCCCTCTCTTTATATTTTTCCTTCTTCGTTCCCTCCCTTTCCTTTTTGTCATTTTACTAGCAGTTTTCACGGTGGCTAATTTTCCTTTGGGCTTTTTATACATCTGATTTCCCTTCACATCTGCCCTCTTCGCTAGACTTTCCGTTTCTTTTCAATTTTTCCTTCCTTCATCTCTCCGTTTCGTTTTTCTGTTTTTTACCAGCTATTTTCAAGGCCTTTGTTTTTTTCTTTCACGCATTTTTTTCCGCACCTTTTTTTTTTAGCTTCAGTCAGTCTCTTATTTTATTCCTTCCTCTTTCTTTCCCTTTATTTTATCTTACAAGCTATTTTCATGTTGGCATCTTTTCCTTACATGCCTTTTCCCCACCTTTTCAATCATTTTTTTCATTTATCTGCTCTCTCTCTCTCTCTCTCTCTCTCTCTCTCTCTCTCTCTCTCTCTCTCTCTCTCTCTCTCTCTCTCTCTCTCTCTCTCTCTCTCTCTCTCTCTCCCCAGTTAAAGTCTGCGGAGTTCCCCCGAGACATTTCATTAACACACTTTGTAATCAGAACTGAAATTACATGAACGCGCGCACTGTTAGAATACTCTCCCTCTCCCTCTCCCTCCCTCTCCCTCTCCCTCTCTCTCTCTCCACCTGGCGCTCTCGTACACCGGCTCCCTCCATGCCTCACCTGTCCCCACCACTCCCATTCTTCCATTCCGCCCTCGATTATAAAGGAAGGGCCCCGGGCACACACTATGTAGTCAAGGACGCCCACAATAAACAGTGATTAAAAAGAAGAATGACGAGGAGAGACGAGTAGGAGGAAGGTGTGGGGGGGAGGTAGGAACAGGGAGGAAGGGGAAGGACGACAGAGTAATAGGGGAGAGTGGGAAGGGAGGTGAAGGAAGGGGAAAGGAGGAGAGAAGAAGAGGGAGGAGGAAAGGGAAAGGAGGAGAAAGAGAGAAAAGAAATGGTGAAGAGAGGAAGGTGGAGGAAAGAAGAAGGGAAGAAGAGGAGAGGAAGGAAGGAAAGTGAAAGGAATATATGAAATTGGACGGAGGAGAGAGAACGGATGAAGGGAGTAGGAGGGGAGAGGAACAAGGAGGAGGAGGAGGAGGAGGGAGAGGAAAGATGAAAAGAAGAATGGTGACGGAGAGAGAGGGGAGGAGGAGGAGTAGGAGGAGGAGGAGGGGAAAGGGAGGCAAAAGGAAGAAAAGAAAGGTGACGGAGGAAGGAGGGAGAGAGGGAGGGAGAAGGGGAGGAGGAAGGAGAGGAACAATACCTTTGAGTGAGGCAGAGGAGGGAGAGTGGAGGAAAGGAGGAGGAAGATGAGAATGAGAAATATCGGAGGAAAGGGAGAGTCATTCAGGTGATGATGATGATGATGATGATGATGATGATGATGATGATGATGATGATGATGATGATGATGATGCTGATGATGATGATAGTTCCTAGAAGGTTTACTTTTGTTGTTATTGTTAAGTATGCAATTATTATTATTTTATTATCTTTATTATCATTACTCTTGTTATTTCTATATTAATCAACACAACAAACACCTATTCCATAAACACAACAGTAACAAATAAGAATAACAGCAATAACAATAATAATAATCCTTAAACGCGAGAATAAGGACGGGAAAAGAGAAAAAGGGCAATGAAGGGAAGGAAGAAAGGAAGAAGGGATGGAAGAAGAAGAAGGAGGGAAGGAAGGAAGAAGGGATGGAAGAAGAAGAAGGAGGGCAGGTCGCGGGGTTAATATACAGGATAATGAGGCGCGTGGAGGAGGGGAACCAGAGACATAAGACCATCTCTCCCAACCACGAAATATGCTGCAAAAACACGCTCTGAAATGAGGCTTTTAATGGGCTTGAGAGGGCAATGTTACGTTTGAACAGTGGCACATGAAGAGAATCCCAGTTTTCAATCTTTCAATCAATTTATTTTCCTTCATTTCCCTTCCTTCTTCTCTTCGTCCCTTCCTCTTTCCCCTTCCTTCCCCTCTTCACTCTTTCTTTTCTCTCTTTTTCCTCCCTTCCCCTTCCTCCTCCTTGTTCTTCTCTCCTCCTTTCCCCTTTCTTTTCTCTCTTTTTCCTCCCTTCCCCTTCCTCCCCCCTGTTCTTCTCTCCTCCTTTCCCCTTCCTTCCTCTCTTCACTCTTTCTTTTCTCTCTTTTTCCTCCCTTCCCTTTCCTCCCCCCTGTTCTTCTCTCCTCCTTTCCCCTTTCTTTTCTCTCTTTTTCCTCCCTTCCCATTCCTCCCCCCTGTTCTTCTCTCCTCCTTTCCCCTTCCTTCCTCTCTTCACCCTTTCTTTTCTCTCTTTTTCCTCCCTTCCCTTTCCAAATTAAGCGTGACAGCTTCCGAGGACCGCTGAGGAGAGAAAAGGATAAAGAAAATGAGAGATAGGGTGACAGCTTCTGTGTACTGCTGAGGAAAGAAAAAAAGACAAAGAGAATAATCAAAATAGGGTGACAGCTTACTTACGAGGGCCACTGGAGAAAGAAAAGGGCAAAGAAAGGGTGATGGAAAGCAAACGAAACCAACCCTTGTCGATGTAGCCCGCTCCTCACTTCTGGCAATGAGGGCGTTAGCGTTATTATTGTTATTACCGCCATTAACGCTGCTGTTACGGTTATGGGCGAGAGGAAGTGCGTATTGAGAGGGTGCGCTTGGTCAGGTATGCCCGTTTTCTTTGTTACGTGGCCCCCTAGCGGTGATTATCGACATCAACACCACGATTACGATTACCATTATCTCTCTCTCTCTCTCTCTCTCTCTCTCTCTCTCTCTCTCTCTCTCTCTCTCTCTCTCTCTCTCTCTCTCTCTCTCTCTCTCTCTCGACTCTCTTTTTCTACTTTTCTTTAACTTCACAAAAACTCTTCCATCTTCGTCACACTCCCGGACAACCACATTCCTTCCTTTTCTCATCCCTTTTCTCATCCCTTTCCACCACTAAGCACATGACACCATTTGCCCTCTCTTCCGTCCTTCACTTCTCATACAACCATTTTTCTTTCTTCTTGATAAGGTTTAGCCATCTCCAACACTGCACGTAACACCCTTTACAGTCTCATCCCTACAAACCGTCAATGTCCTTTTCATTTCGTCATGTTCGTACCTGTTCTCCAATCACGGGTTGTTCACTGCGTCTAGATACCCTACTGTGTGTCCTCCATCTGTTCTTCATACATGTAGGTTTTAAATTACAGATGGTGTAAGGCACATTGATCGTGGTTCTATTAAGATCATTCAATATGGATCCTTAAGAGTAATACTTTGCTTGCTATAAAACCGAATCTCTGCAAAAAGTTTAAAGAATGTAGAGCTTGGGAGAGGAACTTGTACAGCCGCTCCCCGTCATGCAGTTACCGAGTGATCAGCGTTCGGGAGTGTTGAGCCCAGGACCTGACATGCTGCCCAGATCTTCAGTCAACCTTAACTTTAGCGACTTCGTTCATGTGGAGCACCGAGGGGCAGCACGTTGGCAAGAGTCATACATCACGGCAACCAACATAAAAAAAATTTGCCTGCTCCACTGACGGGCTGGGGTTGTCCAAGCGACCGAAGGAAGGGGAAAGGAGGAGAGAAGAATAGGGAGGAGGAAGGGGAAGGGAGGACAATGAGAGAAAAGAAAGGGTGAAGAGAGGAAGGAAGGGGAAAGGAGGAGAGAAGAACAGGGAGGAGGAAGGGGAAGGGAGGAAAAAAGAGAGAAAAGAAAGGGTGAAGAGAGGAAGGAAGGGGCAAGGAGGAGAGAAGAACAGGGAGGAGGAAGGGGTAGGGAGGAAAATGAGAGAAAAGAAAGGGTGGAGAGAGGAAGGAAGGGGAAAGGAGGAGAGAAGAACAAGGAGGAGGAAGGGGAAGGGAGGACAATGAGAGAAAAGAAAGGGTGAAGAGAGGAAGGAAGGGGAAAGGAGGAGAGAAGAACAGGGAGGAGGAAGGGGTAGGGAGGACAATGAGAGAAAAGAAAGGGTGAAGAGAGGAAGGAAGGGGAAAGGAGATGAGAAGAACAGGGGGGAGGAAGGGGTAGGGAGGAAAATGAGAGAAAAGAAAGGGTGAAGAGAGGAAGGAAGGGGAAAGGAGGAGAGAAGAACAGTGGCCCTCACAAGTTGTCACCTTATCTATTAACCCTTTCTTTGTCCTTTTCTTCGTCCTTTTCATAGCCCTTTTTCTTTCCCCAGCGGTCCTTAGAAGCCGTGACCCTATTTATTGCCCCTTTCATTGTCCCTTTGTTTGCCCAGTCGTCCTCAGCAGCCGTGACGCGAGGCTCGTTCACATTCATTAGCCGGGCTGTTGATTGGCAGCGTTAGATATGCTTCAGCGGCAAAGAGAAAGGCGTGGCGTGGAGGACCTGTCGATGGTGGTGCCGGGCTTCATTATGCTCGAGTTCGTTTGTAGTGACAGGTGGAAATGCACACACAGGTAGAATGGAGGAACGACTGTACAGGTGTGACGAGTGGAGAAATATGAATAGTTTTAATCGTGTTCGTTGGCAAAGAGAGTTGATTATACAAACACACAGGTGGATGATCTTGCATACACAGGTAGAATGGAGGAACGACTGGACAGGTGTTACGTGTGGAGAAATATGAATAGTTTTAATCGTGTTCGTTGGCAAAGAGAGTTGATTATACAAACACACAGGTGGATGAACTTGCATACACAGGTACATGCACAGTAAAGGAAGCAGCGTGGGCAAAAATACGAATGAAATGAAGCATAGAAATAAACAGAACAAAGATAGACAAGAGTGATCAGGTGTCCATTAGCTACGTAGTGTTTTGTTGAAGGGACTGTTTTTTTTTTTGTTTGTTTTTTAACCGCGCTGCATCAGTCTCCCTCTTTATTTAACCATCTCTCTTTGTCCCTACTCAACATTTTATCAACAAATCCGATTATAGAATTACACAAGTTTCTACACATCTTACATCTGTCCAGTTCTCAGTGTATCCACCCAATTCCTTGCTTATCTATCTCTCTTTTTACATTCAACTCTTTATCACGGAATCCGATTTGAAGTATATACATTCCTACACACCTTACACCTGCATTACCTTATTATCGTACTCAGCCACTCAGCACATCCTATTTTTCGTTTTTTTGACTCACAGCTATAGGAAACAAACACAGATAACGCTTTTAACGATAACTTTTACTAGAATCGCGTTATCTGTGTGCCTACGAAAGTTTTGGGCCCTGGAACTGATGAATGCGATGTTTTGAGTACGATAATATGGTAACACTGCCTCACACCTGCCCACACAATGTCCAGCTCAAGTCATTGGAGCAGAAAGCTGTTTGTTGACGAGCCCTCCTCCTCTTCTGCGTCCCCTCCGCCATTAGAATATTGAAACACAGGAATCGCAAGGTAAAAATACTGAGAAGCCGGATCGTTATGGGAGCTTATTCCTGTTGCCAGCGACAGGTAAAATGTTCCATACGTACGCTGGAGGCTGTTCTATATGCAAAAAAAGATTATTAGATTTGAGATACAGTCGAAGAGTATTATGTGTCGCTTTGCCGTGTCATTGAGCCGGCTAGAATTCACGGTTTTATATATGACTGTGAATTTCTCTTCGTGTATTCAAAAGAAGTAAATTTTAGAAGGAATTAGTATTTTCACTTTAGGACAAAAAATACATTACTCAGATAGCTAACCAAATACATTCGGAAAGTATTATGTGTTGTTTTGCCGTGCCATTGAGCCGGCTAGAATTCACGGTTTTATATATGAATGTGAATTTCTCTTCGTGTATTCAAAAGAAGTAAATTTTAAAAGGAAGTATTATTTTCACCTTAAGACAAAAAATATATTACTCGGATAGCTAACTTCAGATACATTCGGAAAGTAACATATCGCTTTTCATGTCACTGAGCTTGCTAGAATTCACGATTTTATATACGAATGTGAATTTCTCTTCCTACATTCAGAAGAAGCAAATTTTAAAAGGATGTATAATTTTCACTTTAGAACAAAAAAGACATTACACAGACAGCTAATTTCAGATACATTCGGAAACTAACATATCGCTTTTCCATGTCACTCAGCCTGCTAGAATTCACGGGTTTTATATATGTGTGCGAATTTCTCTTCCTACATTCAGAAGCTAATTTTAAAAGGATGTATAATTTTCTCTTTAGGACAAAAAATACATTACACAGACAGCTAATTTCAGATACATTCGGAAACTAACATATCGCTTTTCCATGTCACTCAGCCTGCTAGAATTCACAGGTTTTATATATGTGTGCGAGTTTCCCCTTCGCATATTCAAATAAGGTAAACTTTAAGCGCAGGTGTTATTACTTTAGAACATAAGAGAACTATATTACTCACAATGTTATCCTTTCCAAGCCATTCAGCCAGCCAGCACTCATTAACATACATATGCGTTTCGCTCTTCGTTCATCAGAGCCGAGCAATATAAAAGAGGATTAGTAGTTTCTGTAGATATAACACACATTACTTCTCCAAGCAATACAAAGACGGATTATTATTATTAGTTTCTGGGGATTTTTTTTTTACAACAAAGGAGACAGCTCAAGGGCACAAAAAAAGGAAACAATAATAAAAAAAGCCCGCTACTCGTTGCTCCTACCATATACATTACTAAGAAAATCCATTAAATATCACTCAGCTTCATACTCTTTATATTTTACATTCATTGCTTTCAAGATATTAGATTCAGCAGATGCAAAATATATTACTAAGAAAATCCATTAATATCACTCAGCTTCATACTCTTTATATTTTACGCTATGTTTTCAAGATATTAGTTTCAGCAGATGCAAAATATATTACTAAGAAAATCCATTAATATCACTCAGCTTCATACTCTTTATATTTTACACTATATTTTCAAGATATTAGATTCAGAAGATGCAAAATATATTACTAAGAAAATCCATTAAATTTCACTCAGCTTCATACTCTTTATATTTTACACTACGTTTTCAAGATATTAGATTCAGCAGATGCAAAATATATTACTAAGAAAATCCATTAAATGTCACTCGGCTCCATACTCTATATACCTAATACTCTTTCAACTTTCAAGACCAACGAACAATGAAAGAGAAAGTTGATATCCGACATGTATTTATTAGAGAACATCATGTAGCTCTATTTCACTCCGTTCAATGCGAAGTCAGAAGCGTTCAGCGATCAGTATGACGGACTCCATGAAGGGCAAGTAACAAGCAAGCGCACACACACACACACGCACACACACACACACACACACACACACACACACATACACACACACGCTGCAGGAATATTCTACACGAGCGAGGCCCCGAAGTCCATTATTTATAGGAGTGTTTGAGGATGGAAAACAAAAACAAAGAGCGACAGCAACAGGGATATCATCAACGCCGGTAGCAGCAATCAACATCACCACCTAGAAGTAATAATAGTAAAAGTAGCAACAAAAACAACAACAGCAACAAACTAAAGCTTAAATGGATGCAGATTTGTTCACGCTTGCTGTTAAAACCTGGACTATGGAGTTCCTACAAGAAGACATCACCAAGCTACAGGAATGAAACAAAAAGTGGCTGCTACAATTCAATGAAGAAAAATGTAAAGTCCTGCACCTTGGGAGGGGATATCCAGCACACCAATACCACATGGGAAACACTCCACTATCAACCACAGAGGCAGAGAAAGACCTGGGAGTATATGTTACCAGGCTACCAGTGAAGGCCAAATCCGTGCCAATTGCAGCAGACGGGTTAATGGTAAAAATGTATATGATGTTGCTCGCGAATTTTCTCTCTCCCGCTTTTTGAGTTGCACCGAAAAAGTTGCATGAATTAAACTTCGGCGCTATTTTGCTCATCTAAAAGTTTTATATTATATTGTACAAGGGATCTATAACGAGGTCAGAAAAATACTCTCGCGCACATGCACACACACACACACGCGCAAGCACACACACACACACACACACACACACACACACACACACACACACACACACACACACACACACACAAAAGACTAACGAAAAAAAGAAAAAAAGAAAGGAAGAAAAGAAAAGAGAAAAGAAAAATAACGAATGAAAAAAAGAAATGAAAAAAGAAAGGAAGAACGAAAGAAGGAAAAAGAAAAAGAAGGAAAAAAAGAAAGAAAGAAAGGAGAAAAAACCTCCCCCCCCCCACACACACACACACGAAAGGAAACGAGAAATGGGATAAGAAAGAAAGAAAAGAAAGAATAGAAGAAAGATAAAGTAGAATGGAAAATACACACACACACACACACACACACACACACACACACACACACACACACACACACACACACACACACACACACACACACACACTCCCCCTTTCCCCCCAACATATTAAGTCGTCTGGCTACGCTCATGTAATATTTCAGCGGCATTTTTTTCTTAATTATTTCCCTGTCGACACAAACCCGCCGCTTCACTTTCCACGGGAACGAGTGAAAGTGAAGAGCTGCAAAAATTCATCGCTAATTTACTTAAAGCGAAATGAGATGATTGAGCCGAGGGGGAGAATGAGGAACACGAAGTCGAAGAGGAAAGAGAGGGAAGGAAAAGAGGAAAGGAAAGGAAAGGAAAGAAGGAAGGAAGGATGGAAGGAAGGAAAGAAGGATGGGATTAGGAAAGGAAAGAAGGAAGGGAAGGAAGGAAAGAAGGATGGGATTAGGAAAGAAAGAAGGAAGGGAAGGAAGGAAAGAAGGACGGGATTAGGAAAGGAAAGAAGGAAGGGAAGGAAGGAAAGAAGGACGGGATTAGGAAAGGAAAGAAGGAAGGGAAGGAAGGAAAGAAGGACGGGATTAGGAAAGGAAAGAAGGAAGGGAAGGAAGGAAAGAAGGATGGGATTAGGAAAGGAAAAAAGGAAAGGAAGGAAGGAAGGAAGGAAGGAGCAAAGAATGTAAAGGAGGAAAAAAGGACGGAATGAAGCAAGACACAAAAAAAGGGGAAGAAAGAAAGAAAAAGAAAAGGAAAAGCAAAGTTATAAAAGTTACAATATGAAAAGAAAAAGAGAAAAGGGAGAAAAAAGTAAAAGAATGAGAAAAAAACGTGAAGAAAAAGAAACACAATTAAAAAAAAAGCAAAAAAAAAAGGAAATAAGAAAAGAAACTAGAATATTAAAGAAAGGAAAAAGAGAAATACAGAAAAAAAAATAAAGTGAGTTGGAAAAATGAAAGAAGGAAAAAGAAAAAAAGAAATAAGTAGAAAAGACAGACAAAATAGAACATAACAGGAATGAAGGAGCGGCGGGCAGTAAATAACATAGTGGTGTGTGGGGGGGGAGGGGGGGGGGTAGCACCACAAACAACAATGAGGAGTAGTTGTTATGTCTATGGAGGAGGAGGAGGAGGAGGAGGAGGAGGAGGCACCGCACCAACCCGTATATAGCAGCCTCCCTCCGTCCCTCGCCATCCCATCCCAGAGGCTTTTACTAGACGAGATATCAGGACAGATGACCCTTGAAACGAGGAAACAAAGGAGGCGAGGAGATGCCCGGGAGAGGAAAGAACGGGAAGGTTGATTGGATGGTTAACAGGAATAGAGAGAAGGTAGGATAGAGGGAGAAAGAAATGAGGAAAGGAAGGAAGGATGGGAAGGCTTCTAGAGGGAGGGCTGAAGAGAGGGTTTGAGGAGAGTAGAAAGTAGAGTAGAAAGGATGATTGGATGGTCAGCAGGAATAGATGGAAGGAAAGATAGGTGTAGATATGCTGAAAGTAGAAATGTCAAAGCTTCTAGATGAAAAGCAAAAGAAAGAAAGAAAGAAAGAAAGAGAGGGTTTGAGGAGAGTAGACAAGAACGGTTGATAGTTAGCACGAATAGATGAAACAAAAGATGGAAGGAGAAAAAAATATGAGGAAAGGAAGAAGGGGTGGGTAGACTTCTAGAGGGAGAGGTAAAGGCCAAAGAAATAGAGGCTTTGAGGATAGTAAAAATGAGAGGTTAATTCTATACTTAGCATGTAGAGATGAGCGAAATGATACAAAGAGAGAGAAAGAAATTAAGATAAGAAAGATGTGAGGGAAAAACCAAGAGGAGAAGAAATATATGATCTCAGGAAAATACAAAAAGAAAGGTTGCTAGAATAGTTACCAAAGGATGAGAGGAATGAAGGAAGGAGAAGCACTTGCAGAAAAGGAAGAGAGGACGTGCGGGCTAATGGAAAAAGAGTTAACAGGCAAAGAAAATAAAGATCAGAGAAGAGAACAAAAGAAAGGTTGCTAGGACAGTTACCAAAGGATGAGAGGAATGAAGGAAGGAGAAGCACTAGCAGGAAAGGAATAGAGGATGTGCGGGCTACTGGAAAGAGAGTTACCAGGCAAAGAAATAATAGGTCTTCAAAGAGTACAAAAGAATGGTTGCGAGGACAGTACAGAGGCATGATAGGCAAGGCGGAAGGAGACACAGATAAGGAAGAGGATTAAAAATGTGCGTTGTGCTGCAGGCGAAAAAATGAAGACTCTGACATAGCGGAATGGAGTGCCCGAAGGTGAGTAGAAAGAAGCTAATTGGATAGTAAATAAGAAGGAATGGACGGGAAGAGAAGGAGAAATGGGTGAGGAAGTGGAGAAGAGAAGTGCCTTGTGTTGTACTGAAGAATTTAAAGACTAACAACTTGACCAAAGGAGTGGCCGAAAGAGAGCAGAGAGAAGCTAATTGGATAGTAAATAGAAGGCATGGACAAAAAGAGAAGGAGAAATGGGTGAGGAACTGGATAGAAGATGTGCCTTGTGTTGTACTTAAGAATTCAAAGACTAACAACTTGCCCAAAGGAGTGTAGAGAGAGAGAGAGACGTTAATTGAAGAGTAAATACGAACAGATAAGCGGAAAACCGGGAGAAGAACGAATGAGGGACGGGGTAAATACTGTGCCTTGTGTTGTACTGAGCGCTCCAGGCGAAGAAATAAAGACTAACAACTTGCCCAAGGGAGAGTAAGAGAAAACTTAATTGGATAGTAAATAAATAAATGACCGGAAAGATTTAGGGGAAACAGATGATGAAAGGGACAGAAGATGTGCTTTGTGTTGTACTGAGAGCTCCTGACGAAGGAATAAGACTTCAACAATGTACGAAAAGGAAAAGATGAGTAAATTAATTAGATAGTAAATATGACTAGACTCACACTAGAGGGACGGAAACAGAAAGAGAAATGGACGGAAGACGGGATAAAATATATGCCTGGTGTAGAACTTGACACTCGAGGCTAAGAAATAAAGACTTACAACTTACCGAAAGGACAGTAGAGGAGGAAATTAATTGGATAGGAAAAAAACATTGATGGAGGAATAGAGAAGGAGAAACAGATTATTGAACGGGACAAAATATGGTGGTCGGGAGACAGGATTACCCACATGCTGTCCGGATCCTCAATCAACCCTAACTTCAGCGACTTCGGGCAAGAGGAGCACCGGGGGACAGCATGGGCCAAGTAAGAGTCATACATCACGGCAGCAACTATAAAAAAAAATTCGCCTGCGTCACTAACGGGCTGGGGTCATCGAAGAGGCCCCTCAAGACAACCACCGGGCGCTACAGGCAGCTCATAGAAAGAAAAAGAAGAAATACACACTTCAACAAGGTACCCAAAGGAAAGTAGAAGTAAGTTAATTGGAGAGTACTTGTGAATGGATGGACGGAACGAGCAGAACGGAAAGTTAACGGGACAGAAAATAAGAATGGACAGACAGGAGAAGGAGGAAAAACAGATGAGAAACGGGACAAAAGATGTGCCTTGTGTTGTACTGAGCGTTCCAGGAAAAAAATAAATAAAGACCAACAACGTACCCAAAGATAAATAGAAATAAGTTTAGTGGAGATTAAATAAGAATGTATGGACGGGAAAAGAAGGAGATGCAAATAAGAAACGAGACAAAAGATGTGCCTTGTGTTGTGCTGAGAGCTCCAGGAAAAAAAATAAAGGCTTCAACACCATACCCAAAGGAAAGTAGAGAAATAAGGTAGTAATTGGATAGTAAATAAAAATGTAAGAAAGCAAGGACATAGAGAAACAAATGAAGAAAGAAATGAATCATGTGCCTTGTTTTGTACTGAGCGCTCCAGGCAAATAAATAAACACTTCAACAACGTACCCAATGGAAAGTAGAGGAAGAAGTTAATTATAGAGTAAACATGAGCGGAAAGATGGAAGTAGAACAGATGAGGAACGAGGTAAATACTGTGCTTCGTACCGTACTCTGAGCTCTAGTTGATGACGTAAAGACTTCACCAACGTGCCCCAAAAGGAAAGTAGAAAGAAGTTGATTGGATAGTAATAATGAATGGATGGAGGAGAAGATGGAAGGAGAAACAGATGAGGAACGGGGTAAAAGTTTCGTGTGCTGTACTGTGCGCTCCAGGCAGGTAATAAGGACTTCAACGATGTACCCAGATGAAAGTGGAGATAAGTAAACTGGATGGTAATTACAAGTGGTCGGACGGAAAGAGAAAGAGACACAGATGAGGAAACGGACAAAAGGTGTGTCTAGTGTGGTATTTAACGCTTCGGGCAAAGAAATGAAGGTTTAAACAACTTGCTCAGGAGAAGTAAGCAGAGCAAGTTGATTGGATAGTAAATTTTAAGAGATAGATAAAAGAAAATGTATGAGAAGCAGGTGAAGAAACAGGACAAAAGAAGTGTCTTGTGTTATACCAAGCGCCGCAGACGAAGAACTAAAGACTTCAGCAACATACCCAAAGGAAAGTTGAGAAAAGAGTTAATTGGAGAGTGTAGTAAACATGAATAAAAGGCCGAAAAGATGAAACCAGAAACAAATGAGAAACGGGATAAAAGGAGTGGCTTGTGTTGTAGTGAGCGCCGCAGAGGAGCAAATTAACGACTAACTGCGTGCCCAAGGACGTGAGGAGAAAATAATTTAATTGGACAGTTCGTACTAATGAATGAACGGAAAGACGGAAGGAGAAACAAATGAGAAACGGGAGATAAAAAAAAAGTGTCTTGTGTTGTACTGAGCGCAGCAGACGAAGAAACAAACAAAGCACTCAAACGAAAATATAAATAAAGTTAATTGGATAGTTCGTACAAATGAATGAACGGAAAGACGGAAGGAGAAACAAATGAGAAACGGGAGATAAAAAAGCGTCTTGTGTTGTACTGAGCGCAGCAGACGAAGAAACAAACAAAGCACTCAAACGAAAATATAAATAAAGTTAATTGGATAGTTCGTACAAATGAATGAACGGAAAGACGGAAGGAGAAACAAATGAGGAACGGGACCAAAAAAGCGCCTTGTGTTGTACTGAGCGTAGCAGACGAAGAAACAAACAAAGCACTCAAGGGAAAATATAAATAAAGTTAATTGGATAGTAAATATGAATGGATGAACGAGAAGGCGGATGAAGAAAAGAATGAAGAGTGGGATGAATAATGTGTCTTGTACAGAACTCTCCAGGCGAAAACATTAAGACTAACAACTTACCCAAAAGAGAGGTGAGTGGAAATTTAATTGGGAGGAAAATAAGAATGGACGGACGGGAAAAGAAGGAAAAACAAATGAGTAAACAGACAAAAGATATGCCTGGTGTTGTACTGAGCGCTCCAGGGAAAAATAAAAGACTTTTACAACATACCCAAAGAAAAGTAGAAATAAGTTAATTGGATAGTAAATAAGAATCTACGGAAGGGAAGAAAAGGAAATAGTTGAAGAGTATAGATAAAGTGCCTGGTGTTGCATAGAACGCTCCAGGTGAAGAAATAAAGACTTGATAGCTTGCCAAAAAAGAAAGTAGCGCAAGAAGTTAATTGCATAGTGAAAATAAACTGAACGGAAAGACTCAAGGTAAAAAGGAATGACGAGTTGTGCTGTCCAGGAGAAGAAACACAAACTGACAACTTGCCAAAAGAAATGTAGAGAAAGAAGTTAACTGACTTGTTGTTACGTATGGATGAAAGGAAATATAAAAGGAAAAACAGACGAAGAAAGGAATAAATGCCGAGTTGTGCTGTCCAGAAGAAACACAAACTGACAACTTGCCAAAAGAAATGTAGAGAAAGAAGTTAACTGGCTTGTTGTTACGTATGGATGAAAGGAAATATAAAAGGAAAAACAGACGAAGAAAGGAATAAATCAACTAACCAAGCCTTGAAGAACGGGTCACAGAAAAAAAATCAACCACAGTATTGCAGACGAAGCCGAAGACGATGTTAGAAAAATCAGCCCTTGTGTGTTTAAGTGTCCTTCTAGTTAAGGTAGAAAGGGTCTTGGTAAGGGTAGGTTATCACGTCCCTGTTTGTTTAGAAGGCTCGTGCGTCCATGCCTAATCTCTTGTTGTTGAGGGATAGAGAAAGAGAGAGGAAGAGAGAGTAGAGAAATAAGCCTTTGATATAGAAGAGAGTGAGTGAGAGAGAGGGGTGAGGGAAAGGGGGGATAGAGAGGGGCGAGGAGAGGAGAGGAGAGGAGAGGAGACAAGAAAAAAAAGATGAGAAGAGAAAATAAAATAAAAAGAAAAGAAAAGGAAAAGAGAAAAAAGAAGAGAAAAAAGAGAAAAAAAGAGAAAAAAAGAGAAAAAGGAAGAAAAAAGAGGAGAGAGAGAGAGAGAGAGAGAGAGAGAGAGAGAGAGAGAGAGAGAGAGAGAGAGAGAGAGAGAGAGAGAGACAGGGCCTGCCTCTCAGCCTCCTCCTCCCCTCGCCCTAATTCTTCCCGTCGAGGGGCGAGACGAAGTACTTTCCTTTGATGGTTATTTAAAGGGGGAGATGAAGATTGTTAGCCTTGCTCCGAGTAGAGGAAGAGAGAGAGAGAGAAAGAGAGATGCGTAGTCACAATACCGTCTCCCCCCCCCCCCCCTCCCCCCGACCTCCGTGTATGTCTGTTTGTCTGTCTGTCTCAATTTACGTTTTTCTCTTTCTCTTTCAATGTGTTTGTCTCGATATGTCTGTCTCCGTTTACATGTCTCTGTCTGTTTCTCTGTCAAAGTCGTCTCCGTCTTTGTCTCTGTGTCTGTCCGTCTTTATTTGTTTATGTCTTCTTTTTCTGTCTCACTCTGTCTATCTGTCTGCCTACGTTTCCGTTTGTCATTCTCTGTTCCTGTCTCTGTCACTGTCTGTCTGCTTTTGTCTCTGTCTGTCTGTCATTCTGTAGGTGTGACTGTCCGTTTGTCTCTGTTTCTGTCTGTCTGTATCTGTATATTTGCTTCTGTGTGTCTGTCTGTGTCTGTCTGTGTCTGTGTATGCCTGTCTGTCTCTGTCTGACTCGCATTCTCTTTGTCTGTCTATGTTTCTGTCTCTGTCTGTATCTGTCTGTCTCTGTATGTCTCTGCTTCTGTGTCTGTCTGTCTCCCTGTCTACGTCTCTGACTCGCATTCTCTTTGTCTGTCTATGTATCTGTCTGTTTCTATCTGTGTCTGTCTGTCTGTCTCTCTCTGTCCTCCTTTCTATAGCACCCTTGACATGCCCTTTATGAGAAAATTATGAAGGGCGAGAGAATCCATCCCATCTCAACCTCCCTCTCTCCCTCCACCCCATCCCTCCCTCCCTCCCTCCTTTCATCCCTTCATCCCTTCATCCTTCCATCACACAAAGCTCCGAGGCTCACAGTCAATCCCTAGAATTTTCAATAATCCTCGACTCTTCACTCTTCCCCGACACTGAACCTCCTACTCTCATTTTCCGCTTAACATTTCTGGCGAGGCGTCCCAGAGCGAGAAGCGACGCCAGGGCTACACCTTGGAACGCCTGGGCCGACTGGAGGCTTAAGACAGGATGGTTACGCTATGCTAGGCTATGAACGCTATTCTCAGACTCTACCGCCTCTCACACATCCACCATTCCCAAAGGCCAAACAAGAGATCATTCGGGTTCTAATGAGTGGTATTTGAGGTTCATGGTACGGAAGAAGGGTCAAACTATCACCAGGGTCAATAAACTGCCTCTGGAAATGCCCCAGACTCCTATAAGAAAGGTTTGTGAAATGTGTGTGCTTTTGGGGTCGTGGTGTTCGAGAATGTGGACCTGTTGTGTACGAGGTCGGTGAGGGAGGTGCTTACGACGAGGTTATGTTGGCTGTTCTCTCTGTGTTGTGCCGTGTAGTAATGTTGGGGTGAGGTTGCTGTTAATTGGGTAGCTTCTGTTTCTTATGCAATTACTTCCATTATTGCTGCTACTGTGCTTTCTACTACTACTACTACTACTACTACTACTACTATTACTATTACTATTACTACTACTACTACTACTACTACTACTACGACTACTACTACTACTAAAAAATACTAATAATACAGTAACAGCAAAATAAACAAAAAAATAATAAAGTACTTTGAAGAACAAGAACGAGAAGAACAGGTATTAGAACAAAAACAAGAACAGGACTCAAAATAACAAAAATAACAAAAACAAGAGCAAGGAGAACACAAACAAAAAAACACAACTAAAACAGGAAGAAAAAACGAAACAAGAACAAGAGCAAGAAATAAAAAATACAAGAACAGCAAAAAAACAAAAAAAAACATGTCTCCCTCCTGTAATACCTGACCAGCCGCCACTGACGCTGGTGACTGGAAGCAATAAGCCAAAATGGACCACTCAGGAAGATCACGCTCGAGAGGACTCCCTAATGATAAGGGCACGGGGCACGAGGGGGAATGAAGGACAGGCCGAGGGCTCTCCGGTTCTCCTAGTCACAGAACCATTGGAGGACATTATTGCGTTGTCTGCCCTCCACGGTAGCACCCGAGTCGCCCATAGCAACGTCTTTCTGTGCCGTCAGGAAAGCTCCTCACCCGCGAGTCTCCGTCAAAGCGACCTTCAGGAGCGTCAGGATTTTTCGTCATCCAGAGAGCTCGTTGGGTGACTATGAATGTTGTCAGGAAAACGTTGCATTCAAGAAATTTGGTGACTGTAATAGGTGGTGATGATAGTAATTATGGCAGTATTTATAAAGCAGCACCACTTAAAATACAAATACATGTCCAATACTCGTCCAACACCGCCATTCTGCTGCTGCCCGCGAGCAGTGACACATTCTCCATTCCTGCAGAGCTTACCGGCGGGACTGCGCCAGACGCCCGTGACCCTCCTGCCCACCCTTCCCTTGGCTCCCCGCCCCGCCTCTCAAACACGCCTTCCTTGGCGTGCATAATGGATGCATCACAAGTTCTCTGAGCGCTGTGCCTTGACTCTAGTTTGGTTGTCACAGCCGACCAAACTGGAAATGTGTAACCAAGTCTGGCCTTGGTTACACATTTCCATTGCTGGCAAAATCCACAAAAATTTATGGCATTGTGAAAAAATGAATGACGGCTATTAAAATGGACGCTACTCGTCCAATCACGGAAACAATTTATGAAAGGGATTTGTATTTTCAGATTTTTCCTTTTTCAAATGGCGGTCTGCGAATAATACACTGATTCCAACATACTCCCCACAATGAAACACGGTGCGCACCGAAACATCAGTTAAGCAGCTTGATTAGTTTTTTTCAGGCATAGACTTGTTGAAAGACTCGCCGTTTGATGGGAACATTTGTGTTCTTCAGCTCCCATCACTGACAACACACCTGCAGCACTGCCAACCAACACACCTGCAGCACTGCCAACCAACACGCCTGCAGCACTGCCAACCAACACGCCTGCAGCACTGCCAACCAACACGCCTGCAACACTGCTAACCAACACGCCTGCAGCACTGCCAACCAACACGCCTGCAGCACTGCCAACCAACACACCTGCAGCACTGCCAACCAACACGCCTGCAGCACTGCCAACCAACACACCTGCAGCACTGCCAACCAACACGCCTGCAGCACTGCCAACCAACACACCTGCAGCACTGCCAACCAACACGCCTGCAGCACTGCCAACCAACACGCCTGCAGCACTGCCAACCAACACACCTGCAGCACTGCCAACCAACACGCCTGCAGCACTGCCAACCAACACGCCTGCAGCACTCAGTAAGGCGGGAGTCAGAGCAGCCGTTCCTCCCTGCCGCCGCCCGCCGCTGCGGCCACAAAAGAATCTTTTCAGAGTTTCAATTTCCCTGGGACGGCCCGAGGCGTGCCGGCGCGGGGAAGGGCCCCCGCCGCCCCTAGGTCCAACCAGCAGTGCTCGGCTCAAAGAGTCCGTCCCTCAGTGACCTGAATACTATATTTCAGAAATACAGAAAGCACTGAAACCTCTGGAACTAAATCTGGCCATCCTTTCCAGCTTCCTCTTTGTTCTCTTTACAGGAGCAACACTTCTACATGATATATTTGCCTCTTGGTCTGTCTCACTTTCCGTTAAAAAGGATCTCGTATAACCAATGCCTTAATTTGTCTCAATATCAACTTATTGAAAACGATAAACTGGGTAATAAAAACTTGAGGGCAACGCACACAAAAAGAAACATTCCAGCACAATACATCCCGCCTCTGGCACGGCACAATCCTGCACCGCCAGGAAACTTTTCGTCCCTCATTTCTCTGGCCGCGCGGAGCTCCGGGCAAACTCGTGGCCAGGTGTGTGTCACCTGTTGAGTAATTAGGAACTTCCCCTAAAGCACCTGGGATACGGCAGAGTTACTAACTACCTCCCAAGGCCGAGGCGGACCCTGAGCGCCGCCCGGGATGAACATGCGCCCCCAACTCGTTCCCTTCCTTGGCCTCGGAGGAAGAGCAAGGACGTCCCTTCCACCGCCACACGCACCCTCCAGCGGGGTTACTCCAACAAACATGAAATACATATAACAAACATCTTTCTATCTACAGATCTATTGATGAGTACTGATGCATAAAGAAATAAGGTCACAATAAAAGACAAACACACAGAGAAAAAAAAACAAAAAAACAGATAAGAAAATAAGTATATATCTAACAAACATGAAATAAACATAAACATCATCCAGTCTACTATATGACAATCCTGACATGAAATACAAAACACCCCCGAACCTGAAGTATTATTAAAAACTATCATTCAACCTAAAACAAAGACAACCAATACGCGTACCACAAAATGTATCAGGAGCAGCCTTTACTTACTGCCTGTCATCACAACCTGCCAGCCCGCCCGTCCCCCCCCCCCCCCCCCCCACACACACACACAGCCAGCCAGCAAGAGTAATATGCGTGCCTCCCCGTTTCCACTTGACTCTCTTCCTGCTATCCACGCACACACACACACGTACACTCACACACGCACACACACGCACAATATACTCACACCACCACCACCACCACCACCATCACTGCACTACCACCACCATCACCACTGCACTGTCCTCGTCTCCACTACACGCACCAGTTATCTAAATACATCTTTCTGGTCCTTTGTGATTTTTTTTCTCGTCCTCTCACTATACAAACTAACCCGAAAAACGGAAACAAAATTATGCAGAGAAAAGATTGGGATGTTTTATGATTTATCGTAAGGAGGTTTTTATTATTCTCTTTTGTTTCTGGGTCTACTATCATTTATTTCTCCCTGGTTGTCGTTTTAATTAACCTGAGGCAGATAAGAAAGAAGTCATTAGGGTCAGGGATAGAAAACGAGTCTGGTGGGTTATTTTTTTAAGGGGGGACTTAAGTGTTTTTGCAGGGTAGATAGATAGAAGGATAGATAGATAAACAGAGAGAGAGAGAGAGAGAGAGAGACCTTCGTTCCTTGAGATTGAAAAAAAAAAGTGCGAATCTCAATGTCTGTCTTTGGTGAAGCGTGAATTTTGAAACCTTCGTGCGAGTTATTGCCTCTCTTCTTCTTCTCCTGTTGGTCCCTCTCCCCCCTTCTCTCTCTCTCTCTCTCTCTCTCTCTCTCTCTCTCTCTCTCTCTCACACACACACACACACAGTAGCAGTAATTCCATTCCCCATCGTGTTCTACATCCACTTATTTTTTTTTTTATCCTTTTTTTCGGCTATGTAGAAATTGCAATCACTTCGGCTCGGCAATGCTCGATGCTTTTTTTTTTTGGCGTGAGTGCAATTCTGAAAACATCATCTCGCTTTTTGTTTTTGTACTCTCGTATTTTCAATCGCGGTGCAGTCCAAAGAAGTTTATAAAAAGAATGTATTTCCTGTTGTGTTAATGGAAATCAGCAGAATAGGATCGGCACTAAATCTGACATCATTTTTTATTATTACTAAGCGCAAGCATATTTTTTTTTCTGACAAGCGCTTTTTTTTCTAGCGTCATGGTTATTAAAAAGAATGAACTCCGTAAAACTCTCGCGTAAAGGATGAGAAGCATTCATATCTGGAAACCCTAGAAAGCTGCCAAGTTCCGAGCGTGAAGCCAAACTTAAACGGCGTGAAAAAAAAGAGCATCGACGATATTTGCTTTGATGAATATACACGATCACCTGCTGGGAAGCCTTGATGGAGAACGGGCACAGCACAGCACAGCACAGAACGCCCACGGAAAGACGCCTATGGAACACACCTTGTCTCCCTGTAACTGTTTGCAGGACACAGAACGCCCGCGGAACACATCCACGGAACACTCTTTGTCTGCCCACGACTGTTTGCAGGACACAGCACACACGCGGAACACACCTGACCTGCCCCACGCAACACACCTGACCTGACCCACGGAAAACACCTGGCCTGCCCCACGGAACACACCTGACCTGCCCCACGGAAAACACCTGACCTGCCCCACGCAACACACCTGGCCTGCCCCACGGAACACACCTGTCCTGCCCCACGAAACACACCTGGCCTGCCTCACGGAACACACCTGGCCTGCCCGTTACTGGTATACAAACACTACATTCATTTACATTCAAGTAGGTGCAAAAAATAAAGCATACATATTTCTCTTTAAAGCAATATCATACTCTATTTGTAAGTAACGACGGAGTGTTCAAGCAAATACAATATCAGCCTTCAGTTAGAATAAAAACGGGTGCATAATGAATCATACTGTTGCGATGCCGACTACTTCTTTATGGCACTGTATATTTTTTCCTCCGCCTGAGCGAGATCGTATTAGCCTGAAAGAAGTGACTATAAGTGTATTGCTGCGTCGCTTTTTGCTTCACGTATCGAAGGACGGAGGAGGAAAATACTCTGTTAATAATGAGCAGTAGCGCCGAAGAGATTTTACTTTTCCTTTGCTGCAGGAAATTTACGACTAAGAATTAATGTTGTAGCAATAATGAGCGAATTCTTCTCTCAAGGCAAAACTCATGTCCCATTTAGCGAATTAATGCCACTCGTGAATTATTCCTAACACACGTACGCACACACACACACATACACACACACACACGAGGGTAAAGCGTAAAACAGCGTGCCAATCAGGGAAGGAAAGTCTGGCAAGGCAAAGCGCGAGATTAACTTGGTGATTGTGATGACTCCAGACAAGGAAACTCCGAGGAAAAGAACTGCGATCTAATTCCTCAAGATTGTGTTTGCCTGGGATAGTGGCACGCGGCTCTTCCTTCCTCCCTCCCTCCCTCCCTTCTCTTTGTTCCTTTCTTTCTCCTCAACCTTTCCTCCTTTTCCTTATTGCTCCCTTCTTTTATCCCTCTTCCTTCATAGTTCCATCCCTCCCTCCCTCTCTCTTCCTCTCCATCTTTCCTTCATTGCTCCCTTCTCTTATCTCTCTTCCTTCATACCTCCCTATTCTATTTCTTTCCCTTCATTTATCATTCCTTCTTTGCGTCTCCTCCGCTCTTCGTACCTCACTCTCTCCCTTTTCTATACTCTCCCTTCCTCCTTCCCTCTTCAATTACTCTTCTCTTATTATTTTCCTATTTTCCACTCTTCCTTTCTCTGTTCTACCCTCCTTCTCTCATTATTCCACCTATCCTCTTTTTCCCCTTATCTACTCCCTTTCCACGTATTCTCCCTTCCTCTCCCTTTCTCTACCTTTCAGTTTCATCCCTTTCAAATCTTCCTACCTCCATCCCTCCATCTCCCTCTCTCCTTTCTCTTCCACCCTCCTTTTCTCTCCCCCTTTTCCACACCCTCTGACTCTCCCTCTATTCCCTCCTCCCTTCCATCACTCACTCTCTTTCTCCTCGCCCAATCCCTCTCTCCCTCTCTCCCTCCTTTTCTGACCCTCACCCTCGCTTGACCTCGCTACACGTCTTTGATCTCCAGAAGGGAAAACCAGCGTGGTCAATGTAAATTTACCCGGGCAGCTGCAAAGGGTAACTACATGCGGTAAGACCTCGCTTCGTGCCGTGTATATTGAGTGGGTTTGGGATATACGTGTAATTAGCAATGGTATCAAATTTGGGGTGATGCCTGGTGTCACAACTAATCGAAAACAGTTTGTATATATAGTTTTCATCTTGCTTTTGGTATTACTGTTTGTGTGTGTCTGTCGCTGTGTCTGTTTTTCCATTAGCACCTGTCCATACCTCTCTGCCTGTCTGTCTGTCTCTTTCTGTCTCGTCTCGTCACTAGCGCTCTGCCACGTCTCTCTCCGTCTTTGTCTCTTCACTAGCGTCGTGCCATACTTCTGTTTCTCTGTCTTTCTCTCTGTCTCTTTACTAGCGCCCTGCCACACCTCTCTGTCTCTCTCTTCATTAGCGTTCTGCCACATGTCCGTTGGTCCAAGGAGGCCACTAATACCGCAGGGAAATCGAAGGAGTGGGCAAGTTTTGGGGGTCCTTAGCGGGATGAGGAGACCAGAACGGATGGGAGGCAGAGCTGATGGGAAGAAACACTGATGGGAAGGAGAAGCGAAGGGAATTAAGAGGGAATGGCTGATGTGAAAAAAATTGAAGAGGATGAGAATTGAAGTGAAAAAAAATAAAGGGAAGGCGAAACGAAGGGGACTGGAGGCAATGTCTATATACGTCTGGGTTATCCAAATTGCAGACCATAAGAAATTAGGAGAAAACTGAGGAGGAGTAGAACTAAAGGAAAGAAAAATTGATGGAAAGGAGAAATGAAGTGAACTAGGGGCATGGTTATCTACTCCTGGGTTCTCTTAAGTTACAGGTCACTACTCTGAAGGCAGGAAAATAGAGACAAATGAAAAGACAGCTGAAGTGGAAGATAACTGAGGGGAAGAAAAACTGATGGGAAGGAGAAACGAAAGGAAACTCGAGTAATGGCTATCTACTTTTGCTTTCTCCAAATTACAGGTGGCCACTTAAAGACAGCTAAATAAGAGAGACAAATGAGAAGAGAGGTGAACAGAACGGACTCAAGGTAAAGCTCTCTGCACCAGGGTTCTTTAAAGTTCAGCTCACCGCTCCTTGCAATAGAGATAACTACGTAGCAGACGGCGGGCTTATCAGTGCTATCAAGAAGTTTGTGAAGGTGTCCTGAAGGGAATGCTGAAGATAAACCTTGGTCGCAGAGAGAAAACATTAAGGAACACTTGATTTAGACGCACACACGCACACACAAACACACACTACGAAATAAACACAAGCACATATACGTACACACACACACACACACACCTACACAACCTCCACACACACACACACACACCTACACAACCTCCACACACACACACACACACACACACACACACACACACACACACACAATCCTCCCCTCTCCTCCCCCCTCACACACACACAAAGGAAGAGAGGGCGCTGCAGGCAAGAGGAAGAGGATTACGCCAACGGCCATTCACCTTTTTAGCAGCAAAACAGACAATCAAAAAGAGCACCGCCGCTGCATCCATCCATCCATCCGTCCGTCATCCGGAGAATCATCAACCAGCAGCTTTGTGCCAGACCTGACGCTGAACGAAAGGGGAAAAAAATATCATGCACTTCAGTTTTCAATACAAATGTGGTAATTCACGGATGGGGAGCTTAGTTTTGTTTTTTTCCGATCTTTTGTATTTTTTTCTCGCCTGGCGCTCTATCTTCCTCTGAACTGATGCTTCCGGCTCACATTTCTCAGGTAGAAGGCTTATTTTCTTTTCTCTTAGTTCCCCCTTTCTTCTTTTCTTTCCTTTTCTTTGGAGTTGTCAGACAAACATAGGTGGCAGTTCACCGATACGGAGTTAAGTTTTTTTGTTCTTTTTTGTTCTTTTTTTCCGTTATTGATATTTTGGGGATGTTCGGCTATACAATTGTGGCAGCAAAGTCTATATATACCAAGTCATGTCACTCTGCCTTCAAAACTGCAACCAGCACGCGCAGGGGGCGGTTTGAGGTGGAGCAGCGGGATGACGTCACTTGAAGCCAGTTCACGGGTGACTAAAGTTGCGGCCGTGTGTGCACTTTGGATGTTCATTCTCGCCTTCTTTCACCGCGCATTCAGGCAAGCCACTGACGAAAATGATGCCTTTTTATTGTGCTATGCGTGACTGTAATTCTAATGCCTACAAACGGCGGTGTGGGGCGTGAGAGGGGTCATGTTGAAGTGATTGATTTAAATTAGTCCGACTTTCTTCGTTTTCTCTAAATCCCTGTTTATACATTCTCTAGTTTGGCTCCGAGCAACGTCACGCATAAGCCACGCCTCTGCCGTGTCTCCTCCCACAAACCTGCGCATGACTTGACCTGGTGTATGTAGACTTTGTGTGGCAGTTCATCGTTACAGGAAGCTTAGATTTCGTATTTTTTTCCCATTTTCTTGTGTTATCCTTTCTTTTCCTTGGTGTTTTCTTTTCTTCTGAACTGCTGCTTTCGGCTCTTCTATACAAAGGCGGCAATTCACTGATAGAAAGCATATTATCGTTTCTCTCTCTTCCATTTCTTCTTTTCCTTCCTATTGTTGGAGTTATCAGGTATAGAAAATGGCAATTAACTGATATAAGTCTTAGTTTTGGATTCCTTTTATTTGCCTTTTCTTTTTTTTCTTTTTTTTTCCTGACTTTTTCTTTGCTTCCGAAGTGATGCTCCCGGGTTTTCCATACAAATGTGCTAATTCCTTTTCCTCCTCGGTCAATTCCTCTCTTTTCCCTCCTTTTCGACCCTCCCTTCCTCCTCCCTTCTCTGTCCCTCCTCCATATACCCTCCAACTCTCCCTCCTTGCTCTCCCTCCTCCATCTCTCACTACTTTTCTCTCCTCACCCATTCCCTCTCTCTCAGGTTCTTTCTTCCGTTTTCTTTTCCTTTCTTTGGCGTTCTCTGCATCTGAACCGAGAGAGAGAGACAAGAGAGCATCGAGGTATGAAGCGTTCGGGCGGAGGGAAGAGAAAGGATGAAGATACGCTTGAATCTCTCTCTCGTATTGAAGTATTGGAGGATGTTTCACGTATTCAGATGTTTGGGTCGTGAATACAAACATCGCTCTCAAACACTTTCATGGACGCAAGAAGGAAAAAGAAACAGATACACAGATAGATAGACAGATTGACGGATAGATACACAGGAAGGAAAGAGAAACATAGATACAGACAGATAGATAGACAGATTGACGGATAGATACACAGGAAGGAAAGAGAAACATAGATATATATAGATAGACAGATTGACAGACAGATACACAGGAAGGAAAGAGAGACATAGATATAGACAGATAGATAGACAGATTGACGGATAGCTACACAGGAAGGAAAGAAAAACATGGATACAGACAGATAGATAGATAGACAAATTGATGCATAGATAAACACACAGATAGTTAGATAGTAATTAGACAGGCAGACAGGAAGATAGACTGGAACACATGATAACAGGAAAATATGCAAGAGGAGACTCGTTATTAGCAATGTGAAGCGTAATATCCTCTGGTCTTATTTTTGTTTAACGTTCTGTGCAAATGAACTAAGAGAGTATATAAAAAGGAGAGCGTTCGAGTATTTTACGGATGATTACTCGAATGTATGGATGACCTTCGTTTAGTGGACTTTCTTTTTTTCTTAGCGGGACCTTTTTTGTTTTCATTTATTTTTCTACTCTTTCTAAACTGTTTTCTTTTTATGCATTTTGTTAATTTCCTTTTCCTCCTTTCCTCTTGTTTTCTTTTCTTTTCTTTCTTTTCTTTATTTTGGGAGCGTTGTTTTCTTTGTTTTCTCCTTTTTTCTTTCCTGTTTTCTGCTTGCTTTTGTTTATTTGCTCTTGCTTCTCTTTTTCTTTGCTTTTCTTCCTTTCCAGCTTCCATTAATCAAAAAAAAAAAAACATATACAATCATAACCAGAGGAAAGAAAGGAAAAGAACGGAAATACAAAACTATCGGAAATACATGCGCGGAAACCCTCGTTCTAAGCATGCATACTATTACCAGCCTTCCCCACGAGTCGGGAAAGCTGTGTATATTATCAGACCGGAATACTTATGTGGCTTTGTCGGGTCATGTTGTGGGCGGAGAGCGTCACCCGCCCGAGTATTGAGGGTCAGTGCGCCACAAGGGTCAGCGCTCGTAACAGGATATGAGGAAAATAGTGATATGTGAGGGTGTGTGTGTGTGTGTGTGTGTGTGTGTGTGTGTACATAAAAAAAATGCCTTTCTTCATTTTCTTCTACATATTTTCTTCTTTTCTTCTGTTTCATATTTTTCTTCTTCTTCTTCTTCTTCTTCTTCTTCTTTCATCTCCTTCTCCCCTCTTCTATTATTATTATTATTATTATTATTATTATTATTATTATTATTATTATTATTATTATTATTATTATTATTATTATGATTACTACTATCACCATTATCCCCGACTGATACAGACCCCGCGTGACCTCGTTCAGCAGACGCAGATAGAAAAAAAAATGACATTAAAGTAGGAATAATCATAAGAATAAATAATAAAATGAATAATAAAATAAAAGATGAAGGCAAAGACAGGAAAATGTGAACGATGTGACGCGTCTAATTACAAAAATTCGACACAGGTATGTACAGGTAAAGGTAAACATATTCGCATTTAAAGGAGGAATGATTAGCCTCGTAGACGTCAACCTCCATGGAAACTGCATTTTTATTCCAACATGACACTATTTTTGTTTTCTAATCGAGTCACATCCTACATGAAAATATAAAAATTCGACAAAAAGAATTATATGAACGGAGAAATATATATATAATCTGTTCCCGCGAAGGATAAATATATTACAGCAGACCTAGAAATGCAGCTACGTTATATTCCCACTCGCTTTCGGAGGCCGAGAGTGTGGAATTATCGCATCTCGCCCGCTCTGCCTCATGGGGCGTAAAAAGACATTGGCTAAAAGGTTTATTCAATTCTTTAAGAGGCACTAAGCCGTGAAACAAAAGAGGGAAACTATAAAATCTGTAAGCTGCTCTAGTAAGCGAAGGATATCTTACGGGCCCTGACAAACGATTACGTGGACACAAATTGCATTCCAACATTTTCATGAAGAGGAGAGGAACGACCCGGAGACTCACAGGAAGGCCCGCGTCAATAGTTAACAAGATAAGCGATAGATAAGGATATTCATAGCTCTTTGGAAACATGTTGATGGAAGAAAGCAATATTAAAACGGTTTATATACACGCGTCCATCTCTTTTCACGCTGCAACATTTTTCAAGAATATTCCTGAAAAGTTCGCACTATAAGACATGCATTAAAAAGCGATGGATAAGCATTTATATTATTCTTTCGATACGTTTTAATGCAAGGGAGCTGTATTGAGACGGATTATACGCTTTTGCCTCCCTCCACGCTGCAGCATTGTGGAAGAGAATAGTCGTGTAATCCTCCCTCACCGCTCCCTGCATCAGTTTAAAAGCGAGTGAGTGAGGAGCGCCAGTAAAAACGGATCGAGTCTCTTGTTTCCGGGGCAGGGCGGCGGGGAGAACACGATGGGCGTGACATTTTTTAAACTAGCGTCAGGGGGCCGGAGGGAAGCGGAGGAGGGTACCAGTTTGCCGGGAATGGAAAGGCGTCGTGAGCTCATGGAAACGTCTGCGTGTGTGAAGTGTATTGCTTTGGGTTTCGGCGTTTGGGCTTGATATAATTATTCTGCCGCCTGACATCAGAATCTCGGAAATGGTTGCGTCCAGAGTGAGTGATGCTGCGAGTGAGTGATGCTGCTGTGTCCAGGCGAGTGGCTGATGAAGTCTGGGCTGATTATTTTTTCTCGTTTTTTGAGTTTTTTTTTTCTCAATCGAACTGACTTTAATTTGCGAGTTTTTTCTTGTGTGTGTTTTTTTTTTTTTACCGAACTGACTTTTTTTATTTTCAAGCGTTTTTCTTCTCCTTTTTTAATCGAGCTGACTATTTTTTTCTCGTTTTTTGAGGTGTTTTTTTTTCCTTTCTCAATCGAACTGACTTTAATTTGCTAGTTTTTTCTCGTGTTTTTTTTTTTTTTTTTTAACCGAGCGGACTTTTTTTTTTAATTTTTTGAGGTGTTATGACTTTAATTTGCTAGTTTTTTCTTGTGTTTTTCTTTTTCCCGAACTGACTCGTTTTTTGAGGTGTTTTTTTTTCCCCTTCTCAATGCGGGTTGGCATCTGCAAAACACCCTATGTGCCAGAGACTCGAAGGGTGAATTACCGCATTTACAAACGCCGAATACGCAGTTTTTTTGCTCAAAATAAGACTCGAAAAAAGGATGGTGTATCTTCCATGTCGGGCATTGATTTGTATCTGTAATCCTATTCTAAGACTCTCGGCAGTGCTGTGTGATGACAACAACGCACGGCAACCATCGATATCGTGTGGTGCTGTTTTTGGTACTGTTTTTGGTACTTGTTACGGTAAGAGGAGACAGGCTAAGTGCTAAGCAAAATAAATATCAAAAAGCACCCGTACTGTGACACTGCAATACATGGGCGACAGAGAGAGGCCTGAGGTACTAGATTTAATCCGTCATGTTCTTAAGGTTGGTATTCTAAGACACTTTCGCTTCTCACATCAGCTATTTCTAAAGGTCAAAGAGGGGGGCAGTCGGGTTCTAACGAGTGTTTCTTTAGGTTCACGGTACAGGAGAAGGGTCAGCCTACCACCAGGGGGATATAAGTACTCCTGGAATTGCCCAAAACTCTTACGAAAGCCTTGTCAAATAGGCGAACTCGGGTGACGAAATGTTTAGTAAATATGATACGGCCCTAAGTTTTGTGAGTTAACGTCATATGCAGAAGGAAACACAGGAGGAGTGTGAAGCATTTCTTTTATATATATACAGTAAAGGAAACAAATCAAGGGCCAAAACAAAGGAAAAAGGGACAGAGTTGAGTGGCCAGAGAAGAGGTCAATTTCGGGTGTTAGTTTTGGAGGCCCACGATACCTACAATTTCGGTGTCTCTGCTATTTAAATGACAGTCACGGCCTTTGCCAGAAACGATGAGATTATATAGTTTACGGAAATTGGAAGCGGTGGAGACGACGGTGCCGATCTCTCTCTCTCTCTCTCTCTCTCTCTCTCTCTCTCTCTCTCTCTCTCTCTCTCTCTCTCTCTCTCTCTCTCTCTCTCTCTCTCTCTCTCTCTCTCTCTCTCTCTCTCTCTCTCTCTCTCTCCCTCCCCCCGCGGTGCTCGTTGCCCGTCGCTGCTCGTCACCTCCGACTTTCGCGATCTTTTCCGCAGTCGCTGCTTCACACGACTTTCCGGGAAGCGAACGTTTGACCTGCCCGGTGCGTCCCATTGAACCCGCGAGCTTTTATTTCACTCTACACTTGACGCTGCACTTTTCGCTTCCTTCCACTCGTACATCGGGATTCTCTATTTTTTCGGCTAAATGACGCTCCTCCTCTCGTGAACGCCTTTACTGAACGGATGGGAGGGAGATTAGGTGACATAAAGCTCGTATTTGTTATTTTCTCGAATTAGCGTTAATATGAGCATTAGGATTTGCAGTAGTAGTAGCATGTTGTTGTGATAGTCTTTTACCTCTTAAATTCCGCCTCCATGTTGTCTCTCTTTCTATCTTCTATTGATATTTTCACGCTGACTGCTCTTCCGAACTTGCTAACTGCATGTCTCCTCCCCTCCCGCGGCCTCCCGAAATTGACCTATCTTTCGGCCATTCCTCTGGACTCTTTTGTAGTAGCTGTGAGTAGCGGTTTTTTTTTTTTCATTATGGTTTCCTTTTTTTTGCATTTGAACTGTCTCCTTTGCTGTAAAAAAAAAGTAGTAGTAGTAGTAATAGTAGTAGTAGTTGTAGGAATAATAGTCGGAATAGCGGTGGAGTCTCTAAGGCACACGAAAAGGGAGGCCCACATCTGGCAACCCCTCTTACACACACACGTGCACCCACAGACACACACACATGCACCCACACACGCAAAAACACCCACCCACCCACACACCTTTGCCCATGACGCCTAACTAACTTCGCTGCGCATAACGTAACTAATCCTTTCACGCGAGCTTTTCCGGACCTAAATTTAGCCCATCAATAATATTCACTCCATTCATGACGCGGGCCGCTACACTGGTCCTGGCCGCCCAAAAGAGTGTACCGACGAGACTGGTGGCAGGAGGAGGAGGAGGAGGAGGAGGAAGAGGAAGAGGAAGAGGAGGGGGAGTCTCTGTGGTGTTTTGCTTTCGTCTTTGATGTGCGTCGATTCGTGCGGCGTTGCAAGACCTTCCGTGGCCTTTGAAGACGCGCTGAAGACTGACTGACTAACCGACCCCCGCCGAAGAAGCATAACATATTGATCTTTTTAGGGATTTTTCTTGCTTTCTTTCCTTTGTTTCTGTATTTTTTTCCTTTATTTCCTTTATTTTCTTTATTTTCTCTATTTTTTCCATTATTTCCCTTGTGTCCTTTATTTCTGGTATTTTTTCCCTTTATTTCCTTTATTTTCTTCCCATTCTTTCTCTATTTTTTCCATTATTTCCCTTGTGTCCTTTAATTTCTTGTATTTTTCCCTTTATCTCTTTCGAATATAATAAAACCTAAATTTAAGACATGCACATTTATACCTAAATTTAAGACATGCACCTCTATACATAAATTTAAGATATGCACATTTCTATACCTAAATTTAAGACATGCACATTTCTATACCTAAACTTAAGACATGCATATCTAGACCTGAATTTAAGACATGCATTCCTATACCTAAATTTAAGACATGCATATCTAGACCTAAATTTAAGACATGCACATTTCTATACCTAATTTTAAGACATGCATATCTAGACCTAAATTTAAGACATGCACATCTATACCTAAATTTAAGATATGCACATTTCTATACCTAAATTTAAAACAAGCATTTCTATACCTATTTCTTCTCTTTATTTTCTCCCTTTGTTTCTGCATTAATTTCACGTAACAACAAAACAAGGATTAGCAGGGAGAAAATTCATCTTTACCTTTGGAGATACATTTCGCCATCACCAAATATAACATCAAACACCTCGCGCTAATACATTTATGATCACACGAAGGTAATTTAACTCTCGGTCCCTCAGTCTAAGAAAAGAATATCATTACCAAGCGTCGCACAGAAAAAGGACATACACACACACACGCACACGCACACACACACGCACACACATCTCCCCACACACACTTCTTTACATGGTTGGTCGCTCACCGTAACATCCACAGCCCGAGTAGTCTAACAAACCTCACTGGGACGGAGACTTTATTCTTTCTCATTTTTCTCGTCTTTAGGGGCAACAGAAGAACGAAGAAGAAAAGAAGAAAGAAGAAAAGAAGAAGAAGAGCAGTGAGTAGCGGGCTTTTTTTCACATTTGTTACCTTCTTTTATGCCTGTATGCTGTGCCCTTGAACTGAGCTGTATTTCTCTCTCAGCATTTGTAGTATCAGTATTGGTAATATTTGTAGTAGTGAAAGTAGCAGTAGTAGTAGTAGTAGTATGATTAGCAATAACACCTGAAGTCATGCAACAGAAAAGAGTAAAAGAAAGCACGATCGAAGCCCTTAAAAATAGACCAGAAAAATGAAAGCAAAACATAGTGAAAGCGCTTACAGATAAAAAAGAGAGACCAGAGAAAAAGAAGTGAAAAAAAAAGTAAATTCGGTTAAAAAAATACAGAAATTTGGTTTGGTTGAAAATAAATAAACAAATGGAGACCGGTAGAATAGATTAAACACATAGTCAATTCAGTTAATTATAAAACTGAGACAAAAATAAATAGTTAAAATAAAAATAATAAAATCCGAGGAAAAAACAAGCAAAAAAATGGTCGGTTCGGTTAAAATGAAAGAAAAAAACAAGCAAATTAAAGTCAGTTCGGTTGAGATAGGGAAAAAAAAACACTTTAAAAAAAACAAAAAAGCCAGCTCGATTAAAAAAGGGGAAAAAACTAGAAATAAGAAAACAAATAAGGTCAGGTCAGTTAAAAAAAAAACACCAAAAAAACGAGCAAAAATAGTCAGTTCAGTTAAAAGTCAAAATAAAAAGAAACATGAACTAGAAGAAAAAAAAAACAAGTTAAAAAATAGTCGGTTCGGCAGAAAATGAAAAATATGTTCGCCTCGGCCGCCGCCTGATCCCGTCCTCTGTGTCTCACGTCGAGGATGAAATAGAACGCCAGGATTCCATTTTGCACCAGACAGGAGGACCGACCCGCGCCCTGCCTCCGCCCTCGCCCTCTCCCTTATCTTCTCTCCTTTGCTCAGTCTGCCTTTACACTTCCTCCCCCCTTCCTTTACTTCTTTCCCTTCCCCTCTCTTCCTTTCCCTTTCCCTCCTTCCCTTACCTTCTTTCCTTTACGCACTCTTCCTTCAGACTTTCCCTCCCTCCCTTTCTCCCTTTCCTTTTCTCTGCCTCCCTTTCCTTCTTTCCTCTCCTCACTCTCCCTCTAGACTTGCCCTCCCTCCCTTTCTCCCTTTCTTTTTCTCTGCCTCCCTTTCCTTCTTTCTTCTCCTCACTCTTCCTTCAGACTTGCCCTCCCTCCCTTTCTCCCTTTCCTTTTCTCTGCCTCCCTTTCCTTCTTTCCTCTCCTCACTCTCCCTCTAGACTTGCCCTCCTCCTTTCCCTCCCTCCCTCCCCTTTCCCTCTTCCTTTCCCTTGCCCTCCCTCCCTTTCCTTCTCTCCCTTTTTCTCTCTTCCTTTCCCTCTCCCTCCCTCCCTTACCTTCTTTTCTTTACTCACTCTCCCTTCAGACTTGCCCTTCCTCCCTTTCCTTCTCTCCCTTTCCCTCTTAGAGAGAGAGAGAGAGAGAGAGAGAGAGAGAGAGAGAGAGAGAGAGAGAGAGAGAGAGAGAGATGACTGACACGAACAGAACCAGAAGGAAGAAAGGCACAAAGGGAATATGAAAAAATAATGCATGAGAAAGATATTTATTGACCTCTCTCTCTCTCTCTCTCTCTCTCTCTCTCTCTCTCTCTCACGCCTGGAGGAGATTTCAATTAAGATTCCTCCATCTGAACTCTCTGATAGCTTCTCTCTCTCTCTCTCTCTCTCTCTCTCTCTCTCTCTCTCCAATAACTTCCCACTTTCAACTTGCATTCTACTTTTTTCATCTTTTCTTCCTCCACTTCTTACTGTCCCTGCTCCTCCTCTTCCTCTTCCTCTTCCTCCTCCTCCTCCTCCTCCTCCCGTAAAAGCAGTGAAGACATTTCGTAAAGGCCTTGTCTGTATTTATCGAAGTTTCCAAGTCTTACGATGGAGTGGAGGGAGGGAGGGAGGGAGGGAGGAAGGGAGAGAGGGAAGGGAGGGAGGGAGGATGAAAAAAAAGAAGACGGGAAGGAAGACATTGAGTGAGTGTTGAGTGGATCAAGACGAGGGAGGGAAGGGAAGGGAAGGAGGGAGGGAAGGATGGAGAGAAGAGGAAGTGACGGAAGGAAGGAAGGAAAGAGAGAGGAAGAAAAATAGAAGGAAGAAAGGAAGGAAGGAACAGTCAGTGAAGGGAATATTTAGAAACGAAGAAAAGGGAAGGAAGAAAGAGCGAAAAATGAAATGAAGGAAGGAAGGAAGAAAGAAAGGAGGGAAGGAAGGAAGGAAGGAAGGAAGGAACAGAAGAGAGTGAGTGAAGCAAATATTTGGAAACGAAGAAAGGGAAGGAAGACAGAACGAAAAAAGAAATGAATGAATGAAGGAAGGAAGGAAGAAAGGAAGGAAGGGAGAAAGGAAGGAAGGAAGGAAAGGAAGAAGGGAATTAAAGTTACGAGGGCAGGAAGAAAGGAAGAAAGGTCAAAAAGAAATAAAGAAAGAAAAAGAAAGAAAGAAAGATTAAGAAGTAAAGAATGAAGGAAAGAAAGAAAGGAAGAAAGAAAGGGAGAAGGAAAGAAACGAAAGAAGAAAGAAAGAAAGGAAGAAAGAAGGGAGATAAGAGGAGGAAAATAGGTCGCGAGAGAAAGAAATTAAAAAGTTGTATTAAGTTTGGAAAGATAAGAAAATGTATAGAGAGAAAGTTAAGGACGGAGGAGAGGCATTCGCACACCAAGGAAAGAATAAAAGAATGGAGGAAGGAAGGAGTGAAGGAATGTATGAAGAAGGGAAGGAAGGAAGGAAGGATGAAGGAAGACGTGAAGGGATGAATGATGGGAGGAAGGAAGGAACTAAGAAAGGAAGGAAGGAAGGAATGAAGGCAGAAAGAGAGGAAGGAAGGAAGGGAGAAAGAGAGGAAGGAAGGAAGGGAGGCAGGAAAGAAGGAAGGAAGGAAGAAAGGAAGGAAGGAAGGAAGGAAGGAAGGCAGAAAGAAAGGAAGGAAGGAAGGGAAAAAGAATGGAAGAAAGGAAGAAAGGAAGGAAGGAAGGAAGGAAGGAAGGAAGGAAGGAAGGAAGGAAGGAAGGAAGGAAGGAAGGAAGGAAGGAAGGAAGGAAGGAAGGAAGGAAGGAAGGAAGGAAGGAAATAAGAAAGGAAAGAAGGAAGGAAGGAAAGAACGAATAAATGAACAGAGTGAAGGAACAAGCGAATGAAGGAAGAAAATTGAAAGAAAAGAAAGAAGGAAGGAAGGAAAGAAGGAAGGAAAGAAGGAAGAAGGGAAGGAAAGAAGGAAACAAAGGGTAGGACGGAAGAAATGCATAAAAAAAAAATATATATCAAGTAATTTAAGGATTAAGGAAGGAGAGAAAAAAAGAAGGAAGGTGAAACAGAAAATGAAGTGAGGAGGAAAGGAAGGAAAAAAGACAAGAAGAAAAGAAAGAAAAAGAAGAAAGACAAATAAAATAAAGAAAGAAACGTCAACTATTGCAGAGAAGAAGAAAGAGAGGAAGGAAAGAAGAGAAAAAGAGGAAGATAGAAAAGTTAAGAAAGAATGCTGAAAGAAAGAAAGAAAGAAGGAAAGAAAAGAGACGAAGAAAGAAATAAACAAAGAAAAGAAAGAATGAAATGAAGAGAGGAGAGAAGGAGAGAGAGAGGAGATAGGGAAGATAAGAACGCCCCATCAACCTCCTCCAATCAGACTTGTGGTAGTTATGAAGAGAGGGAGAGAGAGATTGAGAGAGGGAGGGAGAGGGAGAGGGAGAGAGAGTATGAAAGGGGAGGTGGAATGAGAGAGGATGGAAGAAAGGCTGAAGGAAGGGAGGAAGGGAGGGAGAAGAGAGAAAGGGAGGAATGAAAAAATGAAATGTGGGCAAGGAAGGAAGGTTGGAGGGAGAGAGAAAGGGAACGAGGAGGGAAGGAGAGAAATAGAGGAGGGAGGAATGGAGAGAGAGTGAGAGTGACAGGAGGGAAGGAGGGAAATAGGTGAAGGAAAAAAAGAAAGGTTGGAAGGAGAGAAGAGGGAGAGAGGGAGGGAAATATGGGAAGAAAGGAAAGTTGGAGGGAGAGAGGGAAGAAGAGAAAAAAAGAAAATATGAAGAGAAGAGAAGAAGGAAAAAAAAGACAGTTGGAAGGATATAATCAGGGAGGAACGAAGAGAGTAGGAAGGAAATGGGGAAGGAAGAGGAGAGGGAAGAAAGAAGGAATAGGTCAATTTAGGGCAAGGAAGGAAGAAAATGAAGGAAAAGGAAAGGGGAGGGAAATATGGGAAGGAAGGAAAGTTGGAGGGAGAGAGGAAAAAAAGAGAAAAGACAGATGGAAGGATATAATCAGCAAGAAACGAATAGAGTAGGAAGGAAATGGGGAAGGAAGAGGAGAGGGAAGAAAGAGAAAATAGGTCAATTTAGGGCAAGGAAGGAAGAAAAAGAAGGAAAAGGTAAAAATGACGATAAAAGACACAGAAAAAAGAAGAGAACGAAGAGAAGGAAGAAGCGACAGAAGAATAGAAGAAGGAGGAGGAAGATATAAACAAAAATAACAAGAATAACGAGAAAATAATAAGAAAGGAGGAGGAAGGGGAAAGATGAGAGAAAAAAATAAAAACAACAACAACGAAGGTGAAGTAAAGGACGAGGATGAACAAAAATACAAGAAATACGAGTTTGAGAAAAGGAGGAAAAAGAATAGGAGTGAGGAGGAGGAGGAGGAGGAGGACGAGGAGGAGGAGGACGAGGAGGAGGAGGAGGAGACAGGAAAACGTGACAAAATTGGAGAAAGATAAAAAGGAAAGAGAAGAACAACAATAAACGATGGAAGGAGAGAGAGAGAGAGAGAGATAATAACCTTTACTTTCCATTCACTCTCTTTATTTTCCTTCTCCTCCTCCTCCTCCTCCTCTACCTCCTCCTCCTCCTCCTCCTCTTTCCCTTTAAAATCACATCCCTTTAAAACGAACCTCATCAAGACCCCAACTACTTTTTTTTTTAATCGCTCACTTTATTTTTCTCATTCCTTCATCTCAGTTTCTCGCGTCTTCGCTCAAAACACAACCAACCAGTCATGTCACCCTACCACCTTGCACCCTTATGATCATCTGTTGCTCCGTATCACCCTGTTTTGCTTCCCACAGTACGCTCCTTTTTAAATCCTCCTTGTTTTAATTACGCTCCATTTTAATTCCTCCTTGTTTTTATTACGCTCCATTTTAATTCCTCCTTGTTTTTAGTACGCTCCATCTTAATTCCTCCTTGTTTTTATTACGCTCCATTTTAATTCCTCCTTGTTTTTATTACGCTCCATTTTAATTCCTCCTTGTTTTTAGTACGCTCCATTTTAATTCCTCCTTGTTTTTAGTACGCTCCATTTTAATTCCTCCTTTTTGGTGTTTGTTTACCATTTTTTAATTTAGCGTTTTTTTGTTTGTTTACCGGGCTTTTTTTTTGTCCTTAAGCTGCTTCAAAAACTGTCATTCATTAAGTCGTTCACCCTTTCACCCTAAAACCACCTTTCTATCTGTATCACCCTAAATTATGTCTCCTGTTTCACCCTGTTATCCATGGCCTTAAAAACACCCTCCAGTTTGCATCACCCTACCTGGCCGCATGCTTCCTTGAACTTTTAACCTGTTTGAAATCACTCCGTTTTCTATAAGATCATCTAGTCACCTCATCCTTTTCCACAAGCCCTTAATTTCACCCTTGCGTCTGCGCCCTACATTATCGATAACTGGGGAACTAGAGCAGATATTTAAACTTCGACAGATGCAGCCTCGTAAGTGTCGGAAGAAATAACCACCAAAGTAGTTATAGAGAGTGCAGCTCTTGCCCACTCCAGCTGTGAAAGGGAGTTGGGTGTGAGTGTGAGCTCTTACCCTCGACCCAGAAACCCCTGCATTACCGCCGTCGGCAAATGCAGCTTCGTAAGTGTCGGAAGAAATAAACACCTCACTCTTCTTTAGCACAAGGGAAACTAAGATGAAGCACTTATATTAAAAACTCGTGTGAGAATGCGCACTAACGGGTATAATATGGATAAATTCAAGTTCGGGGAGGATGTAGGCAAGGGGTGAGTGGGGGGAACTGAGCGGGGGTGCAGTCGAGGCAAACACAATGGAGAGTTATAAACGGAGGTCAGATGAATTTATGGACGGGAAGGGAGTTTGGTGAGCAACATATCTTCAGGAGCTGTCGTGTTTAAGCCGTCTGTCTGGCCTCTTGTAGTCTCCTTGTGTTCTTGTGTGTCCTTGTACGATATTTTGGTAGACTTTTTTTTTCTTCATATAAATTGGATGATAGATAATACTCTCACTCTCACTCTCTCTCTCTCTCTCTCTCTCTCTCTCTCTCTCTCTCTCTCATGCCCAATATACGTGCGGTCGTTCCTCATCTCTCCCGTACGCCATAATTCTACCTCATTAATTCCACCCAATGCATTACCATCTCCTCCTCCTCCTCCTCCTCCTCCTCCTCCTCCTCCACTCCATCTTCTTCTTCCCTCCATTTCTCCTTACTTCAGTCTCAGGTAAGTTTTTAGTCGTCTTCCTCCACCTTCTCCTCCTCCATATCCTCATTTTTCCTTTTTTTCCCTCCACCTCCTCCCCCTTTTGTCCTTATCTGTCCTACTCTACCTCCTCCTTTTCTCCCTCTTTCCTGTTTCACTTCTTCACTTTTTCCATATCCTTCTTTTATTTTCTTCTTCCTCGTGTTGTTTTTCTTTTTCTTTTTTTCTTTGGTCTCTCTTCCTCGTTTTCCTCCGAGTCTTTCTTTCTCTTATTCTTCTCCTCTTTCTACCGGTCATTTTTTCTCTTATACTCCTTTCCTTCCCCCTATTTCGTCTTCCCATTCTCATCCTTCCGTCTCTTTCCTCTTCTAACCCTCACCCTTTGTTTCTTTTCAGTCTTCTTCTCTTTCCGTTTTTACTCACTCTCCTGCTCTTCTTCATCTCCGCATCCTCAGACCATCATCGTAACTGTTCCCTTATTCATTAAACTATTCTTATCTTTCTCTTTTTTTTATCACGTCATCATCATCTCTATCCTTATTGCTTCTCCTCTTCCTCCTTCTTCGTTCTTTCTCCATCTAGTTCATCCCTTCTTTATTTTTTAGTCACTTCCTATTCTCCTCGCCCTCCTCTTATTTTCCACAATCTATTCTCCTTTTCCTTCTTCATCCTCTGAGTTTTCCCTTTCCTTTTCTCTCCCTTTCCTCCCTCCCTTCACCCATATTCACCGTCTTTATCTATCTGGCTTCTCCTCCTCCTCCTCCCCTCTTTATCCCCCTCACTCATCCTTCCTTTATTCTTTAGCCCTTTCATATTCTCCTCCTCCTTCTCCTCTTCTTTTCGACAGCTTATTTTTCTTTCCTTCTTCATCCTCTTCCTTTCATCCATCCCTCTTTTTCATCCGCTTTCCTTCATCCATATCTTGCCATCTTTATCCTCCTTTCTTCATCCATTCCTTTTCTTCTTCATCCTCTAAGCACCCTGTCCTTTCCCTTCCCTTCCCTTCCCTTCCCTTCCCTTCCTTCCCTCCTCCTCCCCGCTCTCCTCCACCCCATAAGCCTCAGTTAGCCACATGCGCCTCGGGGTCTGAATCACAATTGTATTTTCGAAAGCTTCACCCACAGAACTTACGAAGAAGTGTTCCTTGGCTGGGAGGGAGACGGAGGAGGTGGAAGGAGATTGGTCCCACAGCCTCGATTCTTTAAAATACACCTATCTGTTTCTTTTCTCTGTGTCTGTGTGTGTATGGGGGGGCGGGGTTGTGTGTGAGTGTGTGTGTGTGTGTGTGTGTGTGTGTGTGTGTGTGTGTGTGTGTGTGTGTGTGTGTGTTTTCATATAATCTCCTCGAATCGCATCTCATCTGTGCCTGTGTCTGCCTGTCTGTCTGTCTGTCTACCTATCTACCAATCTATTTGTTTCATATGTTTGTCTGTCTGTATGTCTGTTTGTACCTATCTATGCCTTCCTATCTGTCTCTTTCTGTGTATCTTTCTTTCTGTGTCTGTTTTTTTTTATAGTTTCCTTTTTTTTGTGCCCTTGAGCTGTCTCCTTTGTTGTAAAAAAAAAATTGTATGTCTGCATTTGTCTCTCCTATCTATCTATCTATCTACGTCTGTTTAATTGAGTTGTCGTCCATCTACCAACAAGTCTGTCTTTATATTCTAACCTCTTCCTCCAAAAGAATATAAAGTGACAATCTCTCAAGCCATCTCTCCAACTGTCTGTCTATCGATCTGTCTATTCGTCTGTCTACCGGTTCGTCTTTCAGTTTGCCAACTCTCTAAAACTCGCAAAAAAATCGAAGAAACTCAAACTCCCTAAACTCTCTATAACTCCCTTTAAATGTATATACGAATACGTGCTGATGTCAACTTCTTCTGATGCTACACTTATTTCACGTGACACATCGTGAGGAAATGGGGAAATGTGACTCCTTCCTCTCGCCACATCCCCTCCTCCGTGTCAGTCCCCTTCTGAAATCATACTCCGTTTCCTGTCAGCACCTTCACAGCCCTCCCACAGTCCCTGAACCATCATTATATCATCTTTAGTCTCGTGTCTCCCTCTTCCAGCCCCTATCGCGACCTATGATACCTGTCTGTTATATTTTACCTGTATACTACGTTTCCTTTATTTCGGTTCCTTGAGATATCTGCCAGAGTCCCTTCACCCCCTTCTCACCCCTTCATCACAACTATTTTTTTTTTGTCATTTCCTATTCTCCTCACCCTCCTCTGCTTTTCCACAACCAATTCTTCTTTTCCTTCTTCATCCTCTGAGCTGGCCCTTCCCTTCCCTTCTCTTTCCTCTAGTTCACAGTCATGCCTTACTCATTGCTCTGTGTCTTTCTTCCTTTACCTTTATTTCAGTCCATTTAGCTCCCTGTTTTAGCCTCTTCACTCCCTTTTCACCGCTCCACTACCGCCTCTTCACAGATACACTCTGCTCCTGTCTCTCTCTACTACCGTGCCACATTTAATTAATTTCAAACTCTCCACTTTTTAGTCCCTTTAAAGCCCTGTCATAGTCCATCACGCCTTTGTCACAGTTCCTTCTCACCCGTCCCAGTCCTTGTCACATCCCCCTCACACTCCTTTCAGTCCCCTCACACCCTTATAACAGCTTCCTCACGCCCTTATTATGAACCCCCTCACACCCTTATCACAGCTCCCTCACACCCTTATCACAACTTCCTTACATCCTTCTCACAGCCCCATCACACCCTTCATCACAACCAATTTACACCCCTGATTACAGCTCACTCACAACCCTCTCAAAACCCCAACATATCCCCTGTCAGAACCGCTTTCACACACCTTCAAGGCTCTTCCACAGCTCACACGTATAACCTACCACCCTATCCCTCACTATAACAGCACCATTCATTCCACATTTCCTTCCACTCAATCCACCGTCCCCTGTGTGTGTGCGCTTCCCCGTCCTCCTCCTCCCCGTCCTCCTCCTCCTCCTCCTTCTTCTCCCAAGCCCCACTCTAAGCCGCGCGTCGCCCCGTCCCATGAGCATCGCCAGCCAGCCTCGTCCTAATTAAACGTGAGTGCGGCGTGGCGTAATTACCGGATAAGTTGAGTAGCCGTGGCGCGACGTTCAGTGAAGCCTCTAGCCCGCGGGACCGTAATGTGTAATTCTAATCGCGGGGAGTTTACAGGTTTTAAAGGGATATTAATTAATTACGCTGATGCACCATTATACAGATAGATAGGTAATTAGATAGATGGATAGAGAGTTCGATAGGAAGATAGATGAAGGAAAGGTAGGTATTTAGCGGTAAGGAGATAGGTAGATAGACAATGGTATGTGGGTAAAATGAGCTGGTTAGTTAAGTAGTTAGTGAGTTGGGTGATTCATTTAGCTAATTAGTTAGATACAGATAGATAGATAGATATAGGAAAATAGAGGTAGATAAAGATAGATACATAGATTAATAGAGGTTGATTGAAATAGGTAGATAAATAGAGAAAAATGAGTAGGTAGATGGATAGATGGTTGACGGTAGATAGGTTGACAGACAGATACAGAGAGAGACAGAAATGAAAATGGAAACCAGACAAACAGACAAATACAAATAAATACAACGAATACAGAAACCTATACAATGTCATTAAGCTTGATTACCGACCGTTTCGAGTAAACACCATCCAAACAGAGTCACCTGGGAACATCGAGGAAGCCATTGTAAAGAAAGGTGTAATTAACATGATTTCCAGGTGGGTACAGGTAGGTATAGGTGTTAGTAGGGGGGTAGGAGGGAAAGGTAGAGATGGGGAGGGGAAGGAAGGGAAAGAGAGAGACGAGGAATAGGAAGGGAGGGGAAGGGTGAGGCAGGAAGGGGATGGGTGAGGCAGGGAGGGAAAGGGTCAAGGGGAGATGGTGGAAGGGTGAGGCAGGGAGAGGAATGGTGAGGCAGGGAGAGAAAGGGTGAGGCAGGAAGGGAAGGGTGAGGCAGGGAGGGGAAGGATGAGGCAGGGAGGGGAAGGGTGAGGCGGGGAAGGGAAAGGATGAGGCAGGGAGAGTAAGGATGAGGCAGGGAGAGAAAGGGTGAGGCAGGGAGAGGAAGGGTGGTAAGGAGAGATAGGAAGAGTGAAACAGGGAATGAAAGGAGAAGTGGGAGGGAGGAAAAGGGAGAGGCAGGGAAAGAAAGGGTGGTGGGGAGGAAGGGATGGGAAGGGAAGGGAGAGGCGTGGAGAGGTGGGTCAGAGGGAGAAAGGAAAAGGGAGAGGCAGGGAAAGAAAGGGTGGCGGGGAGGAAGGGATGGGAAGGGAAGGGAGAGGCGTGGAGAGGTGGGTCGAAGGTCAGAGTCGAAGCTTTTTGACGTTCTAAGTTTTGGGTGCTTCATGGATCTGACTTTTGAGACTTGACTGAAATGGATCCAAAATCTTTCTTCAGCGGCGTTTGTCAGTGTGTGGACGGAGCACTCTTACAGACACACGCACACGCACACACACACACACACACACACACACACACACAAACTGGCTGAAAATAATATATACATAAATTCGATATACGCAGCAATGGGTTTAATTTTACCGGGGCGGACACACACAGCATATTATATTCACTTGTCTGTCTGTCTGTCTGTCTGTGTGTGTGTGTCGGTCTGTCTTCATGTCTGTCCATTCGTCTGTCTGTCTGTCTCTCGTAACTATATTTGTTTGTCTGTACACCGAAGTCTATCGATGTTTAGGTAATTTTTTTTGTTATGAGTTCCGATACATTTGTGTGTGTGTGTGTGTGTGTGTGTGTGTGTGTGTGTGTGTGTGTGTGTGTGTGTGTGTGTGTGTGTGTGTGCGCGTGTGTGTGTGCGTGTGTCTGTAAGAGTGCTCCACACACACACACAGACAGACAGACGGACAGACAGACAGACAAGTGAATATAATATGCTGTGTGTGTGTGTGTGTGTGTGTGTGTGTGTGTGTTCATGTACGTTTGTATGTATGTATGAATGTATGTGCTGTCCTTCAATACGTTCGCATGTGTCTATAAATGTCACTTTTAAGTTGTTGTTGTTTTTTTTGCCCATTTCTCTCTCTCTCTCTCTCTCTCTCTCTCTCTCTCTCTCTCTCTCTCTTTATCTATCTACACATCTTCTTTCAAGTCAGAATGCAATACATGTTTTCCTGCGCACGGAGAGACCGATCAATAAAAACACGACAGAGAGCAAAACACACACACAAAATAAGACAGAAAACAAAGTATTTATATATATCCCTGAGCCACCCAGCGCCACCCAGACGAGTCCTCACCACCTCCTCCACTCACCGCAGCGCCTCACCAGCCCCGCGCGAGTCTCTCCTGACGCCAAACTTCCTGCTTCGTTAGAGTTTTGTCTCGCTCGCGTTACCAAGGTGGCGTTAATCAGGCGAGTGGCGAAGTGACTGTCTTACATGCGTTGTTTCTCTGGCTCTGTCTCAATCTCTGTATGTCTTTTTTTTGTTACAGAGAAGGAGACAGTTCAAGGGCGTGAAAAAGACAAGAAAACAATAATGAAAAAAAAAGCCCGCTACTTACTGCTCCCGAATAGAGTACATAGGAGTGGCCAAAAAGAGAGGTCAATTTCGGGAGGAGAGATGTCCTGAATGTCTATCTATCTATCTGTCCATCTACCTGTCTATACATATATCTATCTATCTCAGTCTATATATCAATACCTTTATCTGTATCTCTCTCGAACTTAGATTTTAGTGGTATATTCTGTTCAGTTTGGCAGTGGTGATTTTCTTTTTTCTCTATTTCAATCTCTATATCACTACCTTTTTCTGTATCTCTCTCGGACTTAGATTTTAGTGGTATATTCTGTTCAGTTTGGCAGTGGTGATTTTCTGTTTTCTCGGCCATCCGCGATTTACAGGAAGGCAGAACACACAGCCGCCGCGCGCATCGTAAAGAAAATCCAACTCTCCCTTATCAATTATCTCTTTCATCACCTCATGAGAACAATCACAGGCTGGGTCACTTGATGGGTTTTTCGTTTTCTATATGTGTGTTATCTATCTGTGCCTATCTATCTATCTATCTATCTATCTATCTATCTATCTAACTAACTAACTAGCTAACTAACTACCTAACTAACTAACTAACTAACTAACTAACTAACTAACTCTCTATCTATCTATCTATCTAACTAACTAACTAACTAACTAACTAACTACCTACCTACCTAACTAACTAACTAACTCTATTTCTTCATCCATCTATCTATCTATCTCCATAATATCGTAGTAGTTCTCGCGTAATTAGCCAGGCGGTGCAGAGAGAGGTTACTGTTCTCGTCTTTTATCACGTACACACAAACACAGAATAGTTTCCCACGAGCACATAATGAACACTCGCTTCAGTAAAATGCATAAACACACTTAATTCCTATTCGCTCGAGCAGGATTCATACACACAGACATACTATTATTAAACTAGATTCATGCACACTGATATTCCAATTCGGTATTAAACTAAATTCCAAATACGAGAACGAACACGGACATACTAATTAAGCGGTTGTGTTAAATGTACAAAACAGACATATTGGGAAAAGGGAAATCTCTGGAAACACCTTAATCTCTCACTGCGAGCTTTGTTATAACGTTGCTAAATTCCAAATACGAGAATGAACACAGACGTACTAGTTATTTAGTCGTGTTAAATGTACAAAACAGACATATTAAGGAAAAGGAAGATCTCTGGAAACACCTTAATCTCTCACTGCAGGCTTTGTTATAATGTTGCTAAATTCCAAATACGAGAATGAACACAGACGTACTAGTTATTTAGTTGTGTTAAATGTACAAAACAGACATATTAAGGAAAAGGGAGATCTCTGGAAACACCTTAATCTCTCCCTGCGGGCTTTGTTATCACGTAGAGTTAGTGAACGTATTACTGGGTCATATTCTCCAACGTTTCGGGGCTTACACACTCACTCTGGATAAGGCTTTCGTTGAGGTTGTGTTAGTCACCGTTGCCAGATTATCGTACTCAGAGCATAGTATAGAGGCATAGTGATAGAGGCAAACTAACTCATAGGAAATAAATAAAAAATCATACATAACCCCCTGAATAGATACAAGCTTAAAGAGACCCTGGACTCAGCAACAAAGCCCATGAATCGATCCAAGAATGGGGAGGTGGATGACTGGGACAGATTAGGTAGGCATGCGGTTGAAGGGAATACTTAAGAAAGCTTCAGAGTATATTAATCGTTGAGGTTGGAGGATGAAAGGAAAAAATACAACGTTCGTGCGAGCTGCCTGGTATGATGGACACAATAGGCTGGCGGCGACTTGCAAAAATATCATTATTGTGTTCTTTTGAGTACTAATGGTATTACTACTGTTGCTGCTGCTCCTACTACAAAAATAATATTAAAAGAAAAGAATGAAGAAATATAATAATAATGAAAATAATGATAAAAAACAATTATTAAAACACTCTTCTTCTTCTTCTTCTTCTTCTTCTTATTATTATTATTATTATTATTATTATTATTATTATTATTATTATTAGCAGTAGTAGCAGTAAAAGTAGTAAGAGCAGTATCAGCAGTGGTATTATTATTATTATTATTATTATTATTATTAGTAGTAGTAGTAGTAGTAGTAGTAGTAGTAGTAGTAGTAGCAGCAGCAGCAGTAGCAGTAATATTTAGTAGTGATGATGGTAATAATAATAATAATAATAATGATAATAATAATAATAATAATAATAATAATAATAATAATAATAATAATAATAATAATAATAATAATAACAACAACAACAACAACAACAATAATAATAATAATAATAATTCCGTGAACCTGACACCAATAATAAGCAGGTCTAAAAGGAAATTTCGCACCGACACAGAAAAACGACGCTTGAGGAAGTTCCGGGAAGCCACAGGACTAAAAATGCGCGACTCGCCTCTGAAAGGTCGAACGTCCATCACACCGACGACAGAAGCTCCTGCGGCCGAGAAAAGAAAACGTATAAAAGACAAACCGGAAAGGGTGAGGCAGGGAGAGGAAGGGTGAGGCAGGGAGAGGAAGGGTGAGGCAGGGAGAGGAAGGGTGAGGCAGAGTGAGGAAGGGTGAGGCAGAGAGAGGAAGGGTGAGACAGGGAGAGGAAGGGTGAGGCAGGGAGGGGAAGGGTGAGGCAGGGAGAGGAAGGGTGAGGCAGAGAGAGGAAGGGTGAGGCAGGGAGAGGAAGGGTGAGGCAGAGAGAGGAAGGGTGAGGCAGGGAGAGGAAGGGTGAGGCAGGGAGGGGAAGGGTGAGGCAGGGAGAGGAAGGGTGAGGCAGGAAGAGAAGGGTGAGGCAGGGAGAGGAAGGGTGAGGCAGGGAGAGGAAGGGTGAGGCAGAGAGAGGAAGGGTGAGGCAGGGAGGGGAAGGGTGAGGCAGGAAGAGTAGGGTGAGGCAGGAAGAGAAGGGTGAGGCAGGGAGGGGAAGGGTGAGGCAGGGAGGGGAAGGGTGTGACAGGGAGAGGAAGGGTGAGGCAGGAAGAGAAGGGTGAGGCAGGGAGAGGAAGGGTGAGGCAGGGAGAGGAAGGGTGAGGCAGGGAGAGGAAGGGTGAGGCAGGGAGAGGAAGGGTGAGGCAGGAGAGGAAGGAGGAAGGGTGAGGCAGGGAGGGAAGGGTGAGGCAGGGAAGGGTGAGGCAGAGAGAGGAAGGGCAGAGGAGAGGAGGAGGTGAGAGGGAGGAAGGTGAGGCAGAGAGAGGAAGGGTGAGGCAGGGAGGGGAAGGGTGAGGCAGAGAGAAGAAGGGTGAGCCTTTTCATTTAAGAATATTACGTGCATGTTTTTGTTGACAAGGGAATATTCTTTCATTCTTTAACCTCTTCCTCTTTTTTTTCATTCATATTTTCTTTTTTTTTTGTTGGTGGTGGTGCAGCGATTGGCGTGTTTTATTTTTCCTAGTTGTTTTTTTTTTTTCCCCGCGTCCCTTGTAATTAATATATACGAGACTGACACGCGTAGTTTTCTTCCTTATTCTTTCTTCCTCTTTTGTTTTCTTTTTTATCTGTATTTTAATTTCAGTTCGAGTCGCGGTTTGCGAGTTTGTCTTTGTGCTAGTTTATTTTCTTCTCCTTGGCTTCCTTTTCGCCTTTGCCAATGATAAATAAAATAAAAAAATTGCCATGTGTACTTCTTTCTTTTTTTCTTTACTTTCTTCTTCATATATATTTCTACTTCATTTAGAGCACCGATTTCCGTGTTTCTCCTTTCCCTAGTTCATCTTCTCCGTGACCTCCTTTCCCTAGTTCATTTTTTCCGTGACCTCCTTTCCTCCTTTGTCATTAAGAAATACAAAACTGTCACGTGTAACTACTTATTTATTCTTTGACTTCCTCTTCTTTTTTCTTCATTCGTACTTTTATTTCGGTTAGTGCAACGATTTCAGTGAGTTTTCTTTTCTTGCTTCACTTTCTCCCTGGCCTCCTTTTCTCCTGTATCAGTGAGAAGTAGAAAACTCGTGTGTGCTTCTTTATTCTCCTTCTACTTCTTCATTTTTTTTTTCATCTATATCTCTATTCTAACTGGACTACTTTCTCTTTCTTTCTTTCTTTCTTTCTTTCCTTCTTTTCTTTTCTTTTTCTTTCTTTCTTTCTTTATCTTTCTTTCTTTCTTTCTTTCCATCTATATCTCTATTCTAACTGGACTACTTTCTCTTTCTTTCTTTCTTTCTTTCTTTCCTTCTTTTCTTTTCTTTCTTTCTTTCTTTCTTTCTTTCTTTCTTTATCTTTCTTTCTTTCTTTCTTTCCATCTATATCTCTATTCTAAATGGACTACTTTCTTTTTTCTTCATCTATATCTCTTTTCTAACTGGAAGAGCGATTTACTGGTTTCCTGTTTCATAGTTCACTTTCTCCTTGACCTGCATGAGTCTTTTGCCATCCATAAATAGAAATCTGTCACGTGTACCGATTCAGTTCTTTTCACCCTCTTTTCATTTATATATACTTTCGTGAGCAGCGATTAGCGTGTTTTTCTTTGTCCAACTTTATTTTCTCCTTGACCTGCGTCCTCTGCCATCCATAAATAGAAATCTGTCACGTGTACCGATTCACTCTATTAATGTTCGTTCTTTTAATGACGCTTCGTGCTCGTGTACCCAGAAGCGCTGCGAGCCGTGCGGATGAAGAGTTATTAATGTCATTCCACCGCTAGAGGGCACGGCGAGCGGAGGGGGATAAGCAAGAGGACAAACAAAGGGACAAGCTCTCTCTCTCTCTCAGGTGTTCCCGTTTCTCGTCCTGTTCCTGCATGCGTCTTCCCACCCCTACGTAAGCCACCTCACTCTCTACTAACCAAGGACAGAACTCTCAGACGCTTTCGGCTCCCACAACAAGCATTTCCAAAGGCCACAAAGGGAGTCACTTAGGTTTTCATGAGTGCTTTTCATATTCACGGTGCAGAAGCCTTGCTGGTAAGCCAATTCTTGCCAAAATCCTTCTTGAATCTGATTTTATCCAACTTTAACCCATTACTACGTGTCCTACCTGGATCTCTTACCATCAAGACATTTTTACCGAGAGAGCTCGGACACCCGTTCACGCCTCAGACGCATCACGAACCTTTTTTTTATACAGCTACACACACAGAATGGTCCTGTACAACATCCAGTTCACCAGCCAGCCAGTGCAGCCTTCCGAGCAGGCCCAGCGGGTCGCTCGCAGCCGTGCCGCTGCGGCGCGGCGAGAGCGAGCTCTGGCCCGCCGCCACGCCCGGAGGCTGCGCCACGAGACCGCCCAGAAGCAGCAGGAGTGTGCGGCGCGGCAGGAGGAGAAGGAGGTGGCCGCACACTCACCCATTCTGGAGGGCAACGTCCCTCCAGACGACGCCGGGGAAGTGAACCTCGTCCACGGGGAGGCTCCCCTGGCCGACGAGGTGGACAGCCCCCTGACTCAGGCCCTGCCCCAGGGTGAGGGTGAGGCCGCACACTCCCACCCTCTGGAGGGCAACGTCCCTCCAGACGACGCCGGGGAAGTGAACCTCGTCCACGGGGAGGCTCCCCTGGCCGACGAGGTGGACAGCCCCCTGACTCAGGCCCTGCCCCAGGGTGAGGGTGAGGCCGCACACTCCCACCCTCTGGAGGGCAACGTCCCTCCAGACGACGCCGGGGAGGCCCCCCTGGCCGACGAGGTGGACAGCCCCCTGACTCAGGCCCCGCCCCAGGGTGAGGCCCCTCAGGGTGACGCTGTCACCGAGGATGGTGCCCTGGGAGAGGACATTCCTCGCCAGGGTGAGGTCCCTCAGGGTGACGCTGTCACCGAGGATGGTGCCCTGGGAGAGGACACCCCTCGCCAGGGTGAGGTCCCTCAGGGTGACGCTGTCACCGAGGATGGTGCCCTGGGAGAGGACACCCCTCGCCAGGATGAGGTCTCTCAGGGTGACGCTGTCACCGAGGATGGTGCCCTGGGAGAGGACACCCCTCGTCAGGGTGAAGTCCCTCAGGGTGACGCTGTCACCGAGGACGGTGCCCTGGGAGGACACCCCTCGTCAGGGTGAAGTCCCTCAGGGTGACGCTGTCACCGAGGACGGTGCCCTGGGAGAGGACACCCCTCGTCAGGGTGAAGTCCCTCAGGGTGACGCTGTCACCGAGGACGGTGCCCTGGGAGAGGACACCCCTCGCCAGGGTGAAGTCCCTCAGGGTGACGCTGTCACCGAGGACGGTGCCCTGGGAGAGGACACCCCTCGTCAGGGTGAAGTCCCTCAGGGTGACGCTGTCACCGAGGATGGTGCCCTGGGAGAGGACACCCCTCGTCAGGGTGAAGTCCCTCAGGGTGACGCTGTCACCGAGGATGGTGCCCTGGGAGAGGACACCCCTCGCCAGGGTGAGGTCCCTCAGGGTGACGCTGTCACCGAGGACGGTGCCCTGGGAGAGGACACCCCTCGTCAGGGTGAGGTCCCTCAGGGTGACGCTGTCACCGAGGATGGTGCCCTGGGGGAGGACACCCCTCGCCAGGGTGAGGCCGCCCAGGGCACCGAGGGCCCCAGCGAGGACCCTCAGAGCGGCGCCGCTACCGATGAAGGGGTCGTCGCCGAGGAGGCCCACGCACCTCTGGGTGTGGAGGTCCTTCTGGCGACACTCTGCATGTACCTCTGGAGGCACTTCTAAATGCCCTCTGGAGGCGGAGGCCCCAGAGGAAGCTGTGCCCTCCGCCAGGGTATGGCTTCCCCTGGGATCCCCTCCACCCCCGGCGGGCCCGAAGAAGGTGCCGTCCAGGGACTGCTGGCAGGAGGCCGCCGCCCCGCCGCCGCCACCCTGTCCGTCACAGGGCAGCGCGCGGCGGACAGTTGGGGAGCCTCGCCGCCCACACGCCCACTCCCTGGAGAGGGTGACGGTGGCGCGGGTCACCTACAGATGCGTTTCTTACTTGTTTCTCACTCTCTTCAGACACATGTATCTGCTTACCTTTCCCATGCCAAGTTTCCTTCGAGCCTTATGCAGACTAGTACTTGAAACTTGCGGTTCACCAACATTCCGTTATAACGTCATAATTGTTTATCGTTCATCTTTGCTTCTATACCTTCTGTCTCCTCCTTTCTTCCATATTCTTTTATCTCCCCATCTCCCTCCTCTAACATTTGTTTTCATCTCCATTCCTTCTCGTCATCTTTATTTTTACCTCCACTTGTTGTTTTTCTTTTTTTTTCCACTCCATTTTCCCTCTTCATCTTCTGTCACCTCCCCTTGTCCCTCGTCATGTTCTTCACCTCCTCCACTTGCTCCTCTCCATCTTCACTCCCCTACACTTCGCCCTCTTCATCTTATGTCACCTCCTCTTGCTCCTCTTCATCTTCCGTCACCTTCACTTCAACTTTCTTTCATCTCCACTTGTTCCTCTTCATTTTCTTTCACCTCTACTTCTTCTTCCTCTTCATTCACTTGTAATAGTCCTTCATCTTTATTCACCTCTACCTGTCCCTCTTCATCCATTTTCAACATTCACCAAGTACGGAACTAGTATTGTGTAGTAAGTTAATTGTGTACTGGACTACAAAATCATTAAAGTAGCACCGAAATAATAATAATAATAATAATAATAATAATAATAATAATAATAATAATAATAATAATAATAATAATAATAATAATAATAATGAACATGACACAATTCAAATCCTCGAAGCCGTCCATATAGTCCACCTCGAACCCAATTAGCGTGTCCTTTAAAGCTGACGAGCACGCGCTGGCCATACTTTTCATCGGCAATAACGACTCGGGGGGTGGGAGGGGGAGAGGATGAGGGGAGGGAGGGGCGGAAGTGTATGGCGAGTGGGTGCATTCGGAAAAAAAGCGACACCGTGATAATTAAGTCAGCTCGCACAAAGCACCTCAATACAAAGCGATCCAATCCCATTAAAGCGACGCGATATACCATTACGAGCAGGGAAACTTTGTGAACACTAGTATGCAGTATTTCACCACCTACAAAGAAGTGACCCAGCGAAGGCTGATTACACAAAAATGTAGTGTTATATGGCTATAAAGAAGCAAATTAGATCGTAAAGCATCCAAAAGTCATTTAAAATAGATAAAGAGGCCACCACTTGGGGAGGCGGTGGCTGAGTGGTTAGCGTGCGGGTCCAAGAAGACGCGGGTTCCCGATCTCCCCGCCGCCACAATATGGGTTTTTTCAGTCACAGTCGAGTGGCTTAAGACGACGACCCAAATGCTGTCCTGAAGACCAACTATCAGTTAGAACTCTAGATTCTGTCTCTAAAAGAGAGAATCAAAGATGAGCTCCTGGGGGCAGCATGAGCCAAGCAAACACTTGCCTACACCATAACGGGATGGGGCCGACCATCAAGTCCCATTAGGAAAGCCTACCGGTGACACAGGAAAAAACGTTAAAAAAAAGGAAAAAAAAAATTGGATGACCAAAAAAATTTAAAAAGAGTAAGCAAGGGCGGGAGTGACTACTAATCCAAGCTATACTGTATGATTATTAATGTAGAGACAGTAGAACAGCTAACAGTCCTTCAAACACAGAGAAAAATACTGAATAACGCAAAGACGGGAGTGACTGCTAATACAAGTTACATTACGTAATTATCAAGCAGCAGATGAGACCCAGTAGAGCATCAAACAGTCCTTTAATTAACAAAGAGAAATATCACCCGAAAAATACATGAAAGACAAAAAATCATAAAAAATACAAAGGAGGGATCCAAGCTGGGTAACGAACCTACACCACACAACTGTGCACTCCTACTCTCTTTTCTCTTTCCCTGTCCACACCTTACCCACTAACCCACTTCCTCTCCTTACTGTACTTGTTGTGAGCCGAAAGCTTCTGATAATACGGACCTTAAAGTTAACCAACACAAGAGTACGTAGCGGGCTTTTTTTTCATTATTGTTTTCTCTTTTTTTTTAAGCCCTTGAACTGTCTCCTTTGCTGTAAAAAAAAAAAAAGGGAAAAAATCTGTTGCAAGTTGAAAAGGTAAGATTAAACGGTGTGACAAGAGATGTGTTTCCTGTCTTCCTTACGGCGGCTTACATCAATCACTGGGCAATTACCTGAGTCGGGCAACACCTGAGAGTTAAGCAAGGTGAGCGGTGGGGGGCGGGTGAGTTGAAGCCTGTGATGGAAATGGCTTGTTAATTTATTTTACTGTAAATTACGCAGATTGTACCTGAGTCAATTAATAACGGAGAGAGAGAGAGAGAGAGAGAGAGAGAGAGAGAGAGAGAGAGAGAGAGAGAGAGAGAGAGAGAGAGAGAGAGAGAGAGAGAGAGAGAGAGAGAGAGAGAGAGAGAGAGAGAGAGAGAGAGAGAGAGAGAGAGAGAGAGAGAGAGAGAGAGAGGAAGAATAGGACAGAAATATATGCCGGACCCGACCTGCCGCCCACCACAAGCTTCAAAACAAAAGAGATCGGAGGTGCGCATTAAACATTCACTGACCGACCAGAATGATGAGCCCGAACCAAGCACCGAAAATAGACCAGCAACGGACAGCGCTTTGATCGACACGGCGTTCAGCGAGAGGGAAGGAAGTGGGGCGGAAAGATGATGTATGGTGTGTTATGTTGTGTTGGGGTGTGGCGGACTGTGTTGGGGTGTGGTGTGATGTGGTATGGCGTGGTGTTCTGTGGCGTTGAAGGGGGCGTGTATGGAACCCTTGAGTGATATAATATGTAGCTATGTATTTCTTTTGGCTTTCCTCTGGTGAATAAAATACCTATCTATCTATCTACCTATAACCACGAGTATCTATCTATGTAGTGTCAGTGTATGGCGTGGTGTTCTGTGGTGTTAAAGGGGGCGTGTATGGAACCCTTGAATGATAAAATGTGTTGCTATGTATTTCTTTCGGCTTTCCTCTGGTGAATAAAATACCTATCTATCTATCTATCTATCTGTCTATGTAGTGTTAGTATTCTCAAACGCTTTTGCCTCTCACATCAACTCTTTCCAAAGGCCGTAGAGGAGATTAAGCAGGTTCCCAAGAGTGTATTTTGTTTTCACGTTCATGCTGCAGAGCCTTTGTAAGACTACCATCACCGGGGTCATAAAACTACCCATGGAAAAGCTCTTACACAACTGCTACGTAGAGAAAGGAAGAAAGAAAGAACTATGAGAAGAAAGAATAAAAGAAAGAAAAGATGAAAATAAAGAAGAAGAAAAAAGAAAGAAAATGGACGAACGGGGATGGGGAGGATTTAAAACACGAAAAAGAATGAATGAGGAAAAGGATGGGAGGAGGAAGGAAGGGAGAGAGGGACAAACGACGATAGAAAAACTAGGATTAGAGGTGGAGGAAGAGGAAGAGGAAGAGCGGAAAGAGGAAGAAAAGGTGTGTGTGTGTGTGTGTGTGTGTGTGTGTGTGTGTGTGTGTGTGTGTGTTTACAACGAAGGAGACAGTTCAAGGGCGTAAAAAAAGAAGAAAACAATAATGAAAAAAAGCCCTCTACTTACTGCTCCTGAATAGAGTACAGAGGAGTGGCCAAAAAGAGAGGTCAATTTCGGTGTGTGTGTGTGTGTGTGTGTGTGTGTGTGTGTGTGTGTGTGTGTGTGTGTGTGTGTGTGTGTAATCCGTGTGTTTTTTCCTCGCTGGTCTGCCTTGGAAAACACGGAATAATCTCACTATGCTTTCCGTCAGTCATAAAACAAAGAGAGAAAAAAAAGATTCCTGATATAATGCGCGGAGATCATTAGTCGTTTGGGAGGCAAGATGAAAAAAAACAAGAGAGCATCACCTAACAACACGGTATTAGGGAAAAAAAATTATTGCCCGACATTAAGCGCAAAACAGACGCATTGGAGTTAAGCTGTAACAAATATTTCAGGATTAAGATGAATGCTTTAAACATCACCACTTTTATGTCAGCGTTGTTCGTTTAGTATTTATTCACTTATTTTCCTCACTTATTTACTTATTTCTTACTTTTTCTCAATTATTTTTCTAACTTATTTACTTATATATTTTTTACTTTCTTGCCTATCTTACTTCCTCGTTTATTCATCAGTCGTTTAACTCCTTCATTTCTTTACTTTTCAATCATTCACCTTATCTAATCATTTATCATTTTATTCTCCATCTATTCATCAACCTTTTACATTTCTTAAGTCATTCTATTCATCAATCGTTTAACTTCACCATTGTTTCATTATCATCATCGGTCATGACTAGTCCTCTCTCTCTCTCTCTCTCTCTCTCTCTCTCTCTCTCTAGCCATCTATCTCCCATGACTTCTCTTACAATATCTTGGTTCCCAGTCGTTACATTAATTATCCATTTGTTTATTAGCTCCATGCATTCATTTATTAATTATTTGTTTAGTGGTTGGTTGCTGTTTTTTTCACGAGCGATTTTCCTTTTGTTCCGGGTCGCTCAATCGGTAGCAGTGTTTGCTGACTGTGCGGACCGTGGAGTCAGTGGTGCACAACGGCGGGTTTAATTCGTTTGGAGTCTGACCAAACGTGATACTGACGCTGGTGGCCGCAGGGAAAAGGTAGGGGGAAAAAAGGGAAATGTCTATGTATACGCAATCCAGGAGGGAGGGCAGGGTGGTAATAATAGCAGTAGTAGTGGTGATAATAGTAGTAGTAGTAGTAGTAGTAGTAGTAGTAGTAGATAAGAGCAACAACAATAACAACGACAGCAACAACAAGAATAGACAAGGAAAAATGAGGATGTAAGGAGACTTCAAGACACACACACACACACACACACACACACACACACACACACACACACACACACACACACAACGCAATTAAAGCGATACCATCTTACGAAATAGAACGGAAAATATATACAAATGAATAATACAGGAAGGAGGAAGAGGAAGAGGAGGAGGAGGAGGAGGAGGAGGAGGAGGAGGAAGAGGAGGAGGAGGAGGAGGAGGAGGAGGAGGAGGAGGAGGAGGAGGAGGAGGAGGAGGAGGAGGAGGAGGAGGACCAAAATTATATTCGAATTACAGGTTGTATCAGATCCCTTTTCCGTATTTATGAGGAGGAGGAAGAGTAGGAGGAGGCGGGAGAAGAAGAGGAGGAAGAGGAGGAGAGGGGAGGAGGAGGCGCAGGGAGGAGGAGAGGGGGAAAGTTATCAGACTTGTGAAGGTGAAAAATTGAATCATATCAATATCTGTCAGTTAAGAGTTTGGTAATTAATTAATTAGTTTGGCCGCCAGGTGTGTGTGTGTGTGTGTGTGTGTGTGTGTGTGTGTGTGTGTGTGTGTGTGTGTGTGTGTGTGTGTGTGTGTGTGTGTGTGTGTGTTTGGTTTAAGTGTAGATGAGGAAGTAAGGGAGGAAAGCAAGGAGAAAAGAGGAAGAAATATAGGAAGTAATGAAGAAAATAAAAGAGTAGATGAAATGTGTGTGTCTGTGTGTTTCTAAGTGTCGTAAAGTAAGGGAGGAGAGGAAGGAGAACGAGGAGTTAATATGAAAAGGAAGAAGATAAGAAAAATAACGAATGGACGAGATCTTGCTGTCTTCTACTTGACTTCATGTAACTATTTTTTCATCAATAATTAAAACACTTGCTATTACTTACACTTAACTGATGTACTGCGGCAATTTCAGCTGACTTTTGTATTTACTTGTATTATGGTGGTAAAGGTGAGAAGGTCGTCCGTTTTCCTTCAGTGCAATAAATCAATCTCAGTGACGGACGGACTCAAGAGCGACGCCAATCAGAAACGTCAGTCAGAACGAGAAAACGGAAGAAAACATTAGATACTTTTTATTTTCTTTGGAGGGTTCAAGATTTTACCCAAAACGTTCACCGTGCCAAAATAAAACGTTCCTTTAATATTGAATGGAAGACTTACGGATATTGAGGCATTGACATATATTATTATTGGTTTATGAAACGAAATTAAAATATGGAGAATCACATTTAATCGTGAACTGCAAAATTAAGTACATATTGCAGAATCATCGGATTGGAAAATATGAGAGAGAGAGAGAGAGAGAGAGAGAGAGAGAGAGAGAGAGAGAGAGAGAGAGAGAGAGAGAGAGAGAGAGAGAAAATGGAGCCGCTGGGGATGACAGTTGGTTTATTAGACGTCTTAATTGAAAAAAAAAATATTAGCACCAAACCCTCGAGTGACGCTTCGGATCGGCTCAAAGCAACAACTGAGCCACCGTCACCACCACCAACAACAACAGTTCCCTAGCTCAATAGTTAAGCCACGGCACAATATCACTTACCGCACACCACTCTTCCTCATGAGACAATTATATGACCCGATGAACTTCCAATGACATGAGCAATAGTTACGTACCTGAGACGCTGGGGCCACTGGAAGGCTGCGAAGAGGTAGTAGAGGGTTCCCTGCTGCCGCCACCACCAGCAGGGCCACCAGGGCTTCCGCTTCTTTCACCGGTCCTTACTTGCCCTTGTCACCTCTACGGGCTTACCTTTGTACCCAGACATGTCCCCAAGGTCTTCCCAAAACTCTCAGTCTCGTAATAACACCGCCACGAAGGTGAATTAAGGTAAATTACACGAAGGGCTTAAAAGGTCGCCACACAGACAGCCCCGCCGCCGACACACGCACGCGCACTGACGTCAAATTCAACACTGTGTTCGAATGCCCTGACGAACGGCCTCGGTCTTGCCTAGTGTTTCTTACTTAGTATTTCTTCCAAGTAAAACTGTACAGTGTAGATTTTACAGTAAGATTTTCTTATGGATATTTCTGTATTGCTAAATGAGTGAAGGGGAATTTAACTTTGTGATTCTGAAATAACAAAGAAGCCTCGACATGCGTGACTTTCGATTTTGTGTGTGTGTGTGTGTGTGTGTGTGTGTGTGTGTTGCAAAAGTACTTTATTTTCCTTAAGGATAATATGTTTCTTCTTCATTTACCAATTTTTCATTTGCGTTTGGATTTTACCCATGAACTACGTACTGCTGCTATATTAGAGAGAGAGAGAGAGAGAGAGAGAGAGAGAGAGAGAGAGAGAGAGAGAGAGAGAGAAACTGGGGGAATCGCCTGATGTTTATCTAACTAATTAATTTGAGAATGAATCACTTTCCTTCGCTTTGCAATCACCGCCAACCTTTGTGGGGACGGTGGTGGCGGCGGCAGCTCTGATGATTGCTGGCGGCGGGGCGGCATCGGTGGCGGCGAGGGGAAGGGGAAGACAAACTCCTCTACGTGGTAACACATTTACTTCATCATATATACAGAGTGGACATCGTGGGCGCGTCCCTCACTCCCCGCAGCACACACACGCCGGGGCCTCCTTCCAGTGCCCGGCCCGGGGCGGCACACCCGGGGAGGAGAGGCGCTGCCGGCGTGGATGCCATCTCTTCCCGGGCCTGCATGACTGCGACACACATGCATACGCACACGAGCGGACACGCACACTCATACAGGCAGGCACGCAAGCACACATATCTTAAGCTTTACAACACTTACATGTACGTACAAGAGTCTGGTCTTTGTATACACGGCCATAGCATCTGCTCGGCGCGCACACAGTGTCGTGCGCCTGTACACTTGTCTGCACTGAAGGGGATACACATGTATGTACAGTTTGTTTTCACAGAACTTGGTCAGTTTGTATCGTACAAAAGATAGCACGGTGCGTCGACGCCCAGGAGTGGCGGCTGACTGAGGGCACCGAGCACACTCCTGAAGAGTCACTCCATTACAGTATTTCACGAAGTCCTTCAGCGGCGCACCACGGGAGAATGTTTTGCAACTCCGATGATACTGACGGCACTAACACCGCCGCCCGCTGGACTTTGCTGTGGAAGATTCGGTCGCCGCCGTGCTTGGAGCCGGCGGGGACGTGATGTAGGGCTCTATGTAAGCCTCGATGAGAGGCAGGCCCCGCAAGGCACCATGCCGCCGCGGAGCAGTGCAGGGTGGTGCCACCCTTCACGGGCAAGGCAAAGTTCACCTGTAAGACAAGGAACCTGCGTTCCCGCGACGCCTCCCGTAGGACTGCTACAGAACACTTTACCCGGCAGACTCCCGCTGCTTCCGGAGGCCAAGTTGTGCCCTAGACAAACCTTGGGGACCTGTTAGGAGATGGCCGCCTGGGATGCTCTGGCTGATTGGCGGCGGGCCGCGGGCCTGGCGTCGTGGCTGGGGAGGGGGACAGGGCCACAGGGGGACCTGGTGACTGAGGCTGAGGCTGGAGGAGCCTGGCGGGGGGGGAGGAAGGTTCCCTGATGGTGCTCCTGGGAGATGTTGGGGACGACGATAGAGACATGGCCGCTCCCTCCTCCACGCCCACCGTCACAAGGCTGCCGCTGCCGGGGCTCCTGCCCCCGCCGCCCGGGGCTGGAACTTGGATCCTAACACGATTTTCATCGAAAGAAGTCTTGGGCGCCAGCACGGTGGTGATGGTGCGCCGCTTGTCGTACTGTGCGATGGTGGCCCGCGTCAGCAGCACGGACGGGCCCACCACCAGGGGCGCCGGCACGGACCCACCCCCGAGGTACGGCGACACGTACCCAGACTCGCCCCCGCTGCTGCCGCCACAACCTGGGGGAGAGACAGCAATCAACACACGCCCAAAACGCCCCGCCCCTGAGACTCGGGCAGCGCGCCGCGCCTCGCCCACACCGCCGTCCAGGCCCACGTGGCAACGCCGCCCCGCCTCACTCGGGCCGGGGGGGCGATGGAGTGTATTGTATTGTTTTATTGGATGACTTTATTTAAGGAAAAGTGAAAGATAGGCGGAGCTATTCTGTGTGTGTGTGTGTGTGTGTGTGTGTGTGTGTGTGTGTGTGTGTGTGTGTATGTGTGTGTGTGTGTGCGAGCGAGCAACAGATAGAGGCACAGGTAGCAACACGTAAGGGCTCTGGGACAACAGCGTAACGAAAAACCAATGAACGGGAAAGAAAGGGAGACCAATGAATCGGGAGTGGCACAAAAAAGAAAAAAAAAATCGACCTAGACAGGACAAAAAAGAAAGGATTGAACATAAAAATAATAATATAGACATGAAACAAAAACATGAAAACAACAACAACAACAATGTGCAATAAAAATAAAACAAAATAAACGTAAAGTAACTGACCATAAGACTGTAAATCAAAAAGAGAAGATTGAAAGAAGTGAAGGCAAAAACAAGAATGAGAGAGAAACGATCTGAAGGAAAAAAGAAAAGAAAATCCGAATCTGACAAATAAAAGAACAAAAAAAATACAAAGCCATCGACAGTGATACAGAAAGAGGAAGAAGTAAAAAAAAAGAAGTTTAACAAGAATCAATCAGCTCTCGAACAAAGGAATGCGAACGCGAGACAACACCGATCTTCTCAAGCAAATAAAAAACAACAACAACAACGAGACCAGCAATGACAACAACGACAAAAAAAACTGCAGGGAGGGAAAAAACGAGACACCGAACACTGACATCAAAGAAGGAGGGAAACAAAAGAAAGGCGATGGGTTTGAGCACAAGAACGGCGCCGGGGAGAGGAGGAAAAAAAGAAAAAACGAACCCGATACACGAGGAAACACGGCTGCCTCGTACACACACACACACACACACACACACACACACACACACACACACACACACACACACACACACACACACAAGGGAGAGTAAATAAAATCTGAAAGTGACTAAATGAAAGACAAAGCTGAACAGAAATACAAACAAGAGATTGACAAAGAAAACGAGACAGACAGACACAGGCAGGGTTGTGAGGCTGAGTGTTAAAGGGACTCATCATTCTCCTACGAATACAAAGAGGAATGTGCAAATCTGCAGCCATGAAGTGAAGCAATAACTACACTGACACGAATACCTTGCAATAGCAATGTGTGTGTGTGTGTGTGTGTGTGTGTGTGTGTGTGTGTGTGTGTGTGTGTGTGTGTGTGAAAAACATAAAACAACTGTCTTCCAAAAAGGTTAATCTGGCTTCTATTTAACTAACACTTGCGTAAATAGCATCTGTTATTACAACTCACTAAGTATCCCTTACTGTCACGCCCTGAGGACACAGCCTTGTTAGTAGTGGTTAGTGCCGCCACCCATGACCCGGGCAGACCTGTGGTTGGGCACCCCTAGACTGCTGCTGCCTGCCACCCACTGACCTGTGTGTGTGTGTGTGTGTGTGTGTGTGTGTGTGTGTGTGTGTGTATTTACCTAGTTGTGACACGGGAAAAGAGATACGCTCGCGCTGTCCCGTCTCCATATCCGCTCTTGTCCAACTTTTCCTTAAAATCATGAATGTTTCTTGCACAAACCACCTCCTCCTCCAGCCTATTCCATAGCTCAATGCTCAATGTGTGTGTGTGTGTGTGTGTGTGTGTGTGTGTGTGTGTGTGTGTGTGTGTGTGTGTGTGCATTCATGTATGTATAACATTTATTTGAATAATTCAGAAATTGTTAGTAAGGCAAAATGTGCGAACAGAAAACATTTTTGCAGGAAATGGTTATTCTGTTCTAGGAAAATCTACGTTAGTGCCAAAAGCAAAGCAAACGTTATTCCCTCCCCTGTTGCAGCAGCAGGAGGGAGCATGCAGCAACGGGCGGGATGCGGCAGCGGGGCGGGGCTGGGCGGGGCATGCAGTGGCGTGAGAGGCTTGGGACCCAACTGCCTCGCTCCCACATCTTTTTGAGTCATTTCGCGATTATTTCCGTGCTATTTGTCCCTTTCCCCCGCGGGGCTGCTCCACTTACCCGGCAGGCGCCCCAGCACTCTTTGTGGCCGGCGGGGACAGGCACATGCCTCGAGTCCCCTAAATAATAATGTGCGCTGCAGCGAAGGGCGAGTGGGCCGCTCCAGGGCTGTGTGGCCGCCGTGAGGAGGGTAATCACATCACGAGAACACGCCGGGCTCTTTCAGGTGCTTCCCGGGGGGGCCGCGGCCATGCCTCACCTGGCGGGCCGCGGCAGGTGTTCGGGGGACTCACTGCTCCCACGGCCAAATGCCAGCAAGATTTTATTAATTTCTTTCGTTGGATTTGTTTAGTCTGTTGGTAAACTTGAACCCATTTTACAGACTATAACCCTGAATAACTCAAGACACACGTGGGAAGAGCACAGGAGAAGGCAGTGGGAGAGAGGGAAGCGAGGCGAGGCATTGGGGAAACGTGCATGGGAGGCAGGGGAAGGCAAGGGTAGGGTGACATGAGCCAAGCCACGTCACACCGGGTTAGTGCACCACCACCACAACCACCACCACACCACCACCACCACCACCACTACCACCGCCGCGTCTGTCTACCTGAGGCCGAGAGAGAGGAAGGAGCTTACAGGTGTGTGGAATTGTATAAGTTTGAGTTGCTTTTTATTTTAGGAGCTAGAGCTGGACCTTGCCCGGGTGGCGCAGGGCGGAGGGGCTGAAAAGTGTGGCAAGACATTAGTGGCCGGGTCTGTACAAGTGTGTGTGTGTGTGTGTGTGTGTGTGTTTGTGTGTGTGCGTGTGCGTCTGCGTGTGCGTGCGTGTGTGTGTGTGTGTGTGTTTGTGTGTGTGTGTGTGTGAAATATTGCTTTGTTTTCCTCGATGTTTGTCTGACCCAAACTGTGTTCCTGATGCGGCCTATTCTCGTGAAGGAAGGGAAGGAAGGAGTGTATCCGCGGCGGGCGTGTTCATTTTTCCCCGGCACATATATTGGACGTGGGAGCGGGAGAGGGACGTTTGTGTCTGTGTGGCGGAAGGGAGCTTCAAGGGGGACAGGATGAGTGGGAAACAGGACAGGGAAGAAAGACTGGAGGAGGGGAAGAGAGTAGTGAGAAGAAAATGGAGAGTAATCATTGCTAGCTGAAATTATGGACATTTTACGAGATACATCAGACACAATAAGTTAAAATGTTGACTAGAAATTTGTTCCCTTTATGAGAGGTCTGTGGTGGTCAAAATATAACGCTCTGAGCACTGCATAAGAGGAAACAATCAAAATCTGAAGAAGTTTGTGTGTGATAGATAGATAGATAGATAGATAGATTACTCCACTATTAAACTCCGTTACGCTACTACTGAGCAAAATAAATGAAAAAAAAATCAAATCCATGGGTCATTTGGATGTGAGGTCGTCAGTCTAACACAGGGGTTCCAGCAGCTGTGTCCCTCCCTCCGACGAGCCTGAAGCTGTGCCGCGCTGGGGAGTGTCAGGCGGGTAATGTCCGCCATGTGTTGTGCCGGCCGAGTTCACTCCCTTCCTGCTTCCCCTCCCTAGTGACCCAGTGATGGCCAGTGTGTGTCTGTGTTTGTGTCGACAGTCGTAAGTATAAGCTGCTCTCACATGCATTCTAAAGTCGCCCTTGGCAGTGACCATGAGACTGCCCTTGGTGGAAGTATTTGTAATCACCACCAGTTTCCCGTGTGGGCCTTCTTGTTGTCCCGTTTGCGTTATACATATATATTTTACGTGTATTGTAAGAATTAACACTTAAAAAACTTAACACTTAAAAAACATGTCTCATTTGCTGGAAGGAAAGAGTATTGAAACATATCACCCCACGTCATTGAGCCCTGGACGCCAGCAGGGAGAGGAGCAGGGAGAGGAGACAGATCATGGGGAGGGGAAGGGAGGGAAGAGAAAGAGGGAGGGGGGCGGCAGGTGGCCCACACACTCCCGGTAATGGCCCATGAGAGGCTTACGCTGTACTACTACTGTGCGGCGGCTTGCCAGAATGAAGGCTTAAAGCAGATTGTTCTCCTGAATATAATTGTCAGTATTTTTTTTTTTTACAACAAAGGAGACAGCTCAAGGGCACAAAAACAGGAAACAGTAAAAAAAAAAAAAAAAGCCCACTACTCGCTGCTCCTAAAAAAAAAAAAAAGAATCGAAAGAGGTGGCCGAAAGAGAGGTCAATTTGCTGAATATAGTTTGCGTTTTTTCTTTTAGGTAGAGGAGGCAGGCCAAGGTGTAACAAAATAATACTATTCACAACACGCTGCTATAAAAACGATATAAATATAAACGCCTAGTGAGTTGTCAGCTTCAGAGAGGTGTCGTTACCCGCTCGTACCCTGATGCTGTTATATAAGGAAGCTTGCTGATGGAGGCTGCAGTGTTTGAGGCTTGTTTAAAAAAAATGCCGCTAGACCACTTACGCGGCCCTCCAGACTTGTGTGCGCCGGTATACCTTCAATATATATCGCCACGGCGCTTCCCAAACATACGAGGAATCTTCAGCCATAAAGTCCAGGAAAAATGTTTGACACTTCGAAGTTTAGGGCGAGCGGCTTCTTCGAGTCTTGCGATATACAAAAATGCCACCGGCCAATTACCGAACTGACAAATCCCCTTAAAACTTTGCTGCACTCAGTTTCTTCCGGCGATAAGGTAATGGCATTGAAGGCCGTCCACCTCGATATACGAAAATAAGGACGCTAAACGGAAAGGAGAAAAAAGGAGGAAAGAAGATTGAAGAAAAGGAGAGGAGAAAATTAAAAGACTAAAGAAACGGAAAGGAGAAAAAGGGGAAAAGAAGATTGAAGAAGAAGAAGAAGAAGAAGAAGAAGAAGAAGAAGAAATAAAAGAAGAGGAAGAAGAAGAAGGAGAAGAAGAAGAAGAAGAAGAAGAAGAAGAAGAAGAAGAAGAAGAAGAAGAAGAAGAAGAAGAAGAAGAAGAAGAAGAAGAAGAAGAAGAAGAAGAAGAAGAAGAAGAAGAAGAAGAAGAAGAAGAAGAAGAAGAAGAAGAAGAAGAAGAAGAAGAAGAAGAAGAAGAAATAAAAGAAGAAGAGGAAGAAAAAGAAAAAGAAAACAAAAAAGACAAAGAAAAAGAAAAGGAAAAAGTAGAAAAAGAAGAAGCAGAAGAAGAAGAAGAAGAAGAGCTTGAAGACACGACGACGCCTTCATACCAACAACACACGCCGCATTGAAAGGCACTGGAGCACGCGTCTTGCCTGCAGCGTCGGCCCAACCCACTGGAACTCATCAAAAACTCAGCAAGACATTCCTTTTTAGGTGCTGTCTAGAGCGCCGGTAGGCTCTCTTAAGGGGCCCCTTGGACGACCACGAGCGAATTTTATTTATAGTGGCTCCCTTGATGTATGACGCTTGTTTGCTCCTTACCCCGACACACTGCTTGACACACACTACTGACGCTCAGGATCACGCACAATCCTTTCCAACCCAAACGACTCGTGGCCAGACAGCAGCAGAGGAGGCAGGCAGGCAGGTGGGCAGGCAGACAGGAGCCTCTCAAAATCTCGTTACCCAGGCGACGTCTTTATGGCGCGCGCGAAACTGAGATGCTACGAACCTTAGTCACTTTACGAGAAAACTTGGCCTGGCGAGCGAGACTTTGGTGACCGAGCCTCTGCGTTGCATCACTTTTCGTTTTTCCCTTTTTCTTCCCCGTTATTTTTCGTTTTTCCTCCAGGAGTTTCGGCAGAGTTTACCCTCCGTGTTATTTATCCTCCTACCCGCGCCGGATTTTTCATACTAGAGACAGATGGGGGCGTATCGAAGTAACCCAAACCCCAGATACATGAACACTGGAAATACGGAGAGAGGAGATTTTTGTTGGTCATGAAAACTATCCATTATATCGAGAGGGTCAGTTTTGGTGGCTACACAGAGCTCTCTTTCTTTCTCTCGTCCCTTCACTTGCTTCCCCCCTCAACGCTGGTTAGAAGGGAGAAAAAGAGAGAGAGAGAACGAAACACTCAACCTCGTCTCTCTCTCTCTTCCTCTCCCCCTTTCTCTCTGGGCCGTATTCCTAAACATTTTGGAGCACAAGAACACATAATTAAGACTTTCGTAGGAGGGTTTTTTTTTAGCATTTCCTGGGGCACTTTCATGACCCTTCCCGTAGACTGACCGTTCTTCTGTATCGTGAATATAAAAGAACGCTCATTAGACCCCGATTGATCTCCTTATCGGTATTTAGAAATAGTTGATGTGAGAGGCGAAAGCGTTTGAAAATACCAACCTCTATCTCTTCCTTGGTAACACACGTCTCTCTCTCTCTCTCTCTCTCTCTCTCTCTCTCTCTCTCTCTCTCTCTCTCTCTCTCTCTTGTATAATTCCCGCATTGAATCTTCCATAAAAACAACAATTCTTCCTCTTTCTCTTCTTTTCTTTCTGAGCTTTAAGTGGAAAAAGAGCAGCTTCCCTTGTGTGTTGGGGGGAGTGGGAGGGAAAGAAGAATTTATTATATGTTTTTTCGTTCCGTGTGCTCAGTCTCGCGAGGAACAGGTGGGTAGGAAATATTGCCCACCTCAAAGCGTCAATGTTATGTTTTCTTCCCCACGCAATCAATCTCGCTCTCTCTTCTCTTCTCTTCTCTTCTCTCTCTCTCTCTCTCTCTCTCTCTCTCTCTCAAAATGCTCTGCTGCTTCCAAATAAATAAATAATATATATACATGCGAAGGTGTGTGTGTGTGTGTGTGTGTGTGTGTGTGTGTGTGTGTGTGTGTGTGTGTGTGTGGGTGTGGGTGTGGGTGTGGGTGTGTGGGTGTTTATTTGTTTGTTTTAGAGAGAAAATCAATAACAAAATAATAAGAATAACTAATGAATGATGATCTTGCACTAGTTGAGGGAGGAGGAGAAGAGAGGAAGCAAGAGAGGAGGAGAAGGAGGAGGAGAAAAGGGAGATGATGGAAATTAAGAAAAAGAAATATCACAGAAAAATAAACGCAATAAAAAAAAAATCCTGAGAAAGAATATCATAGAACGCAGAATCAATGAAAAAAAAAAGAATGAACAAAAACATGAAAAAAGGAAGAAAGGAGAAAAGAAGAACCTACACACAAAAAAAAGGTACCCACGCCAAAGAAAGAGAACCAAACCAACCTGAGGTATAGGTGAGGGCGTGCGTGAGGGCGTGCGGGTCGTCGGGCGCCTCGGAGCTGTGGGAGTCCTCGGTGGCGTGGGCCGAGTCGAGTTCCTGCGAGGAGGAGTCTGAGGAGGTGACGGAGGACGTGAGGTTGTCGAGGGAGGCGTCGCGGGAGGCGGAGAAGGAGCGGGTGGTGGCACTGAACCCGACCTCCGCGCGCCTGTGGGTGGGGGCTGAGGGCGCGGCGGGCGTGTGGGCGTGGCTGTGGTAGTCGTAGCTGTGATCGGAGTCGAGGGAGGAGTCGGTGCCGCTGTGCTGGGCCAGGGCGGCGCGTTGACCCAGCAGGGGACTGACCTTCCGAGGGGCGGATAGCACGATAGTCTCCTGCCCGCTGCCGCCCACCACTCCGACCCGCGCCTCCACCTGTGGGTTACGTGGTGATGAGTGGTGATGGGTTGGAATGGGTGGGGACGGGGGATTGATGGGTGGGTGGTGATGGGTGATGATTGGTGGTGATGGGTTGGTATAGATGGGAATGGGTGGGGTAGCGTGTGAATGGGTGGAGATTGTTGGGAATGGGTGATGATTGGTAGTGATTGGCAGTGGAGATGGGTGGTGAAAGGTGTTGATGGGTGGTGATGGATGGTGCCGAGTGGTGATGGGTGTAAGATAGACATAAACAGATAGACATGTAGATAGGGAGATTATAAAACGGACAGTAGACCGAAGGGACAATTAGCAGGACGAGTATTCGGTCTTGAAGGTTTGTAGAAGGTGAACAGCAAGGCGGGTGAGTGACATTTTCTGTTCCACGCCTCTGTGTCACCCTTCAGGAGACTTGGTTATCCGTGGAATGATAAATGTTCCACATCCCGAGTTCATATTCTGGTTTTGTTGTCTTGCTCGTTGCACAACACCAATCCATCCACGTCGCACCAGAGTAATCAAGACGCTCAGAAGTTAGCCAGCTTCATCATCTGCACACAAGGCATTCCACGGACAACAGCCTCGCCTGAAGGGATGCACGGAGCCTTCGGACGGAGAATGACAATCAGACATCTCGCCGCTTGACGACATGCTTCAGTACTAAGAAAAGAACAGTCGGACTGAGAGGTGATGACTAGGAAGGTGGCATCAGGAGTGGTGTTGAGGAAATCGAAGAAGTAACTGGTAATTAACGCAAAACTGAACTATCATTGAGAAATATGACGGATTTTTTCAAGGGTCGAATTTTCTAGAGATATTTTCACCGATCTTTGAATATTTATGGAAAGTAAATAATAAATTTGTTACAAAGAATTTCACCATCACGGAGCGATATGTTGATTGTTTTGTAATTTGTTTTATGATACAACAACACAATTCATATCCTTTATCGTCTACCAAATGTGCAATAAATAATCCTGTCATGAAATAATTCTACACGGTTATAGTTTGTTTTATAGAACAATTACTTTGCAAATAGAGAAACTAAACAAAAACCGTCACATGTTCTTTCGACTGAATGTCCGCTTCGCTTCGTGTTCGCTCGGCCAAACGGCTGCCGGTTCAGTGTCCGTCCGGCCAAATGCCCGTCAGCCACGCGTCCGGGAGCCGGATGACGGACGGGGACTGGGGGCGAACAGGCATGCTGACACACACACACACACACACACACACACACACACACACTCACCTTCAGCTCCGCCTCGCTCACGCTGCCCTTGGATTCACTCTTGTACACCTGGGGTCTGGGAGGCTGCTGCAGGACCCGGCTCGCCGCCTCCTCGGCCTTCCGCGGCGTCTCCTCCACCGTGGGTCTCCTTCCTGTCTCCTCCAGCGACTGGGGTCTTCTTCTGGTCGACTCTTCCTGCTGAAGGGGTTTCCGTTGAGGTGTTTCTTGGGTCTTTTTATCTTCCTGCGACCCTCCCCCTCCTCCTCCTGCTCCTGCTGCCACCACAAGCTTCTTCAAATCGTCCACAGTGCTGCCTCTCCTCGGCATGTCGTGCACGGAGGGGGAGGGAATCAGCACGGTGGTGGAGGTGGTGGTGGTGATAGCGGGGTAGGGGCTGGGCGACGTGGTGGTGGTGGTGATGGTGGTGGTGGCGGCCGTGGCGGGGGAGGAGGATCGGAGGGAGGAGGAGATATCGCTGACGGTCTTGCGGAGCTTCTGGTGGACTTCGTGGGCGGAGTGGAGACCCGAGGAGACGTGAAGAGCCACCTGGAAAGCGGACGGAGTGGCGGAAGGAAGGAAGGAAGGAAAGAAGGAAGGGAGAAAGAGAGAGGTGTTAGGTTAGGTTAGGTGTTCATTTGAAAGGGGGGAGGGGGGAGTATGTGTGTGCGGGGGAGGGGAGAGTGTGTGTTTGTGTGTTTGTGTGTGTGTGTGTGTGTGTGTGTGTGTGTGTGTGTTTGTGTGTGTTTTACTGCATTGCCGTTGACAGTTTTCCGTTAATTCTCCATCGATACAACGACATAAATTGACTACAACATATTATAAGTTTTCATATATATTTCACCCTCCATCCGCTACCTCCCTCCCTCCCCTTCCCCCCTCCTCCCTCACACGTGCGGTCAATAGCAGGCAGTGTAGACAGGTAAACGTGAGTTGTTTGCATGCTTTTATTCCTGCCATTTAAAAACAGCATCGTGGAGTGCGTAGCGAAATGAAAACTCACACAATCACTCGCTTTTACTTGCACACTCACTCACACTCACCCCGCACCCACTCAATCATTCAATACTCCATCACCCACTCACTCACACTCACTCAAAAAACCCTTCATCACTTACTCACTCGCCCCCTCACTCCATACTACCTCATCCACCCACCTATCCACCCATCCACCACACTCACTCCACCTCACTCCACTCTACTACACTAGTCCCTCCCCCGCAGCCCCTTAGCCCCATCCCAGCCCACAACTCACCCCTTCGAGACCCACGTAATCCCTAAGCGACGTCTTGTATATCTTGGCCTGTCCTGCGGGGGCGCGGCTGGAGGCTGGGGACGCTCGGGGCGGGGGCACGGGGGAGGGGGCGATAGCGGCGGCGGCGGCGGAGGCGATGCTGGTGCTGCTGCTGCTCATGGTCGTGGTGATGGTCGTGGCGGTGGCAGGGTGGGTGGTGGAGGAGGATTCAGTACCACCTCCACCACCTCCACCGACGCTGCTCTCAAAGGCGCTTTCCTCCCAGCTCTCTGAATCCCAGTCGTCATCTGCGCAAGGACGTGGAAAGTTGGGTTAATGAGGTGAGGGCAGGAAGGGTAATCAGGTGAGTCAAGGTGATCGGTGTGTTCTGTGCCGCTAAGGTGAAGGATGACATGAGGAAAGGTGAGTTAATGAGATAGGGCATAGATTGATGAGGTGAGGAATGGTAGGTAAAGAGGCAACCAGGTGAGGGAAGGAAGGGTAATCAAGTGAGTCAAGGTGATCTGTGTGGTACGAATTGGTAAGGTAGAGGCGACACATGAGGAGAGGTGAGTTAATGAGATAAGTAATGGTGACTAATGAGGTAGTAATGGTAGGTAAAGAGGCAACCAGGTGAGGGAAGAGGAGGTAATTAAGTTTGGCGAGGTGATCGGTGTGGTACGAATTGGTAAGGTAGAGGCGACAAATGAGGAGAGGTGAGTTAATGAGATAAGTAATGGTGACTAATGAGGTAGTAATGGCAGGTAAAGAGGCAACCAGGTGAGGGAAGAGTAGGTAATCAAGTCTGGCAAGGTGATCTGTGTGGTCTGAGGCGCTAAGGTGAGGGACGACTCAATTATGCGGAAAGGTGAGGGTTTTTTATATACAGGAAAGGAAGCAGCTCAAAGGCAACAACAACAACAACAACAACGAAAAAAAAGTGTAGAAAAATAGCCCACTCCTAAAGAAGATAAAAATAAAGAGTGACCAAAAGAGAGGTCAATTTCGGGTGGAGAGTTAATGAGATACGGCGCAGACTGTTGAGGTAAGGAATAATAGGTTTTGAGGTAAGGAGATGAGATAAAGTAAAAGAAAATAAAGAAGTAAAGAGGTACAGAAAGTGATGGGTGACGGCATATGCGAAAAAGTGATTTAATGAGATAGGTAATCGTGACTAATGAGGTAAGGAGAGGTAGATAATGAGATAATGAGGTAATGCAATATACGTACTCTAATCCGGTATATGTTAAAGGAGCGAATATTGGGTGATCAAATATTCGGAAAGGTGAGTTAATGAGACAGGTAACGGTAACTAATGAGGTGGTGACAGGTAGGTAATGAGATCATCAGGTTAGAAAAGATAAGGTAAAGGAGTAGATATTGAGTGTCGATATATCAGAGGAGGTGAATTAATGAGGTAAAAACAGTTAATAAATGAGGTTAAAAAGCTGATCAATAAGGTAAGACAAGTTAAGTTAATGAGGGAAGGGAAGGTAACGTGTGTGATGGGCCGGGAAGGTAAGGAAAACACATATTGCGTGAACTCATATCCTGCCACTAAAGTTAATGAGGTCTGAACAGGTATTAAAAAGGTACGGGCAGGTATGGTAATGAGGTGAGGAGAGGATGTTAATAAGGTACGGGAAGCTGAGGGAACGAGAGGTGAGGGATGTGCGTTAAGCTGATGAAGATAAAGGAAGAGATCTGAGCTAGCGGCGATGTGAGGGAGAGGAGAGAGAAGTGAATGGAATGCAAAATAAAATGTCATGATGTCAGTCTTGTATGAGATGATGAAAGAAGGGAGACGTTTAATTAATTCCATAGTTCATGTACATTATTTTTTTAGAGGAAAGGAAGCAGCTCAAGGGCATAAGAAAAGTGTAGGAAAAAAACCCGGCTAAACGCTGCTCCTAAAAATACAAAGGGTGGTCAAAAGAGAGGTCAATTTCGGGTATTTATTCATGTATTCACTTTCTCTTTCTTTATTTCTCGCCACCTGTCTATATATGTATCTATGTACTTATCTATCTCTATATCTATCTTTGCATATTGGTAGTTCTTTTCTTCACCTTCAAAGTCATCTTCATTACTCTCTTAACACACACACACACACACACACACACACACACACGTCAGCCTCACCTTGCACCTCCGAGTCCTTCCTATCCTTCAGGGCGTGGGAGGCGGGCGCGGCGGGTGAGTCCTCCGCGTCCGTCGTGCTCCTTCTGTAGCCGGCGATGGGCACGGTGTACACCACGCTGCCGCTGCTGCTGCTGCTACTGACGGAGGCGGTGGCGTGTCTGTAGGGGGAAAAGAGTGTTGGAGGGTTAAAGAAGTAAGGGTGTGGGAAGGAGGGTGAGTGTGATGAAGGATTGAAGAGATAAAAAGGGATAAAAAAGAGAGACGGAGATGGATGAAGGATAGGAGTCAAGGGGAAAAGAGTGTTGGAGGGTTAAAGAATTAAGAGTGTAGCAAGGAGGGTGAGTGTGATGAAGGATTGCGAAGATAAAAAGAGATTAAAAAGAGAGACGGAGATGGCTGATGCATAGGCGTAAAGGGGAAAAGAGTATTGGAGGGTTAAAGAAGTGAGGGTGTGATATGGAGAGTGTGTGTGATGAAGGATTGCAGAGATAAAAATGGATGAAAAAAGACAGACGGAGATGGATGAAGGATAGGAGTGAAGGGAAAAAGAGTATTGGAGAGGTAAAGAAGTAAGGGTGTGATATGGAGGGTGTGTGTGATGAAGGATTGCAGAGATAAAAATGGATGAAAAAAGACAGACGGAGATGGATGAAGGATAGGAGTGGAGGGAAAAAGAGTGTGAGAGGGTAAAAAGTAAAGTGATATGGAGGGATGGATGAAGGATAGGAGTGGAGGGAAAAAGAGTATTGGAGGGTTAAAGAAGTAAGGGTGTGGCAAGGAGGGTGTGTGTGATGAAGGATTAACCAGATAAAAATGGATTAAAATAGAGACACGGAGATGGATGAAGGATAACAGTAAAGGGGAAAGAGTATTGGAGGATTAAAGAAGTGAGACTGTAGCAAGGAGGGTGAGTGTGATGAAGGATTGCAGAGATAAAGAGGGATAAAAAAAGAGGTTCCAAATATGATACAAGGATAGACATAAAAGGAAAAGAGTATCAGAGAGTTAAAGGAGTAAGAATGTTGCAAAATGAGTGTGGTAAAGGATTCAGGAGGTAAACAGAGACAATGATGAATGGGATACGATGATTAATGAAGAGCAAGAGTAAGAGGAAAAAGAGCAAGAGAAGGAAAACGAAGAAGTGCATGCCAGAAGGAGAGTGAGCGATGTGAATGATGAACGAGGTAAAAGAGGGTTGATAAAGAGGTTTCAGAGATGGGAAGGAAAGTAAGAGGAAGAGAAAAACGAATATTGAAAGGGTAATGGAGAAGAGGTGAGACAAAGCGGGTAAGAATGATGAAGGATTGCGAAGATAAAAATGGATTAAAATAGAGTGACAGAGATGGATGAGAGCTCGGAGTAGGAGGAAAGGAGTAGTGAAAGGATGAAGAATAACAGGTGTAACAGAAAAGATAAATGTGATGACGGATTGCAAAGATAAAAATGGATTAAAATAGAGTGACAGAGATGGATGAGAGCTCGGAGTAGGAGAAAGGAGTATTGAAAGGATGAAGAATAACAGGTGTAATGGGAAAGATAAATATAGTGAAGGATTGCAAAGATAAAAGGAGATTAATACAGAGGGACAGAGATGGATGGGAGGTGCATGGGAGAGAGGAAAATAAGAGGAAGGAAGAGGAAGGGGGAAAAGGGATTGTGTGTGTGTGTGTGTGTGTGAGAGAGAGAGAGAGAGAGAGAGAGAGAGAGAGAGAGAGAGAGAGAGAGAGAGAGAGAGAGAGAGAGAGAGAGAGAGAGAGAATGCAATATTTCACTGACTTAATTTTCATTGCGGCTGTGGTATTTCTATATTTTTCTCTCTCTCATTCACGTTTTTTTCCCTCCTTTATTCCCTGATTTCTCTCCTTCTCTCCCTTCCCTCCATTCCATAATCTTCTCATAATTCTTCTCTCCTATTTGTTCTTCCTCCTCTTCCTCCTCCTCTGCCTTATTTCCATTACTTCTTCCTCTTCCTCTTCCTATTCTTTCTTTCCTTTTCCTCCTCCTCCTTTACCTTCTATTCTTAATCTTCTTCTTCCTACTCTTTCCTCCTCCTCCTTTATCTTGTTTCCTTCACTTCTTCCTCTTCCTATTCCTATTCCTATTCTCTCCTCTTCTTCCTCCTCCTTTACCTTCTCTCCTTTTCCCTTGCTTCTTCCTCTTCTAATCTTCTTTGCCCTTTCATCTTTCTCCCATTTTCGTCATCTTAAATCTCTTCCTAATTTCCTTCCTTCTCTCCTTCTCTCTCCTCCCTGTCTCTCCCTCTCCCTCTCCGCTTTTTTTCCTTCTCCGTAATTACTTTCCTCCTTCCTCCTCTCTCTCTCTCTCAATAAGCTTCTCCGATGTTGTTGTTGTTTTTTGCCTTCCCTAACACCTATTCCTCCTCCTCTCCTCTCTTCTCTTCTCTTCTCTTCTCCTTCCTCTCTTCTTCCTTCTCTCATTTTCTCCTTTTCTTTCTCTTCGCTCCTCTTCTTTTTTTTTTCTTCATTTTTCTTTTTCTTTTCTTCTTTCATTTCCTGTCTTTTTCCTTCTCCTCTCCTTTTCCTCCTTTTCTCTCCTTTCCTTTCTCCTCTCTCTCTCCTCTTCCTTCCCTTTCTTTTTCTCTCTTCTCTTTTCCTCTTTCTCTCCCTCTCTCTGTCTTCTCTTCTCATCTCCTCTCTCCTTTCCTCTCCTCTCCTCTCCTTTCCTTTTCTTTTCTTCTCCTCTTTCTCTTCTTCTCCTCCTTCTCTTTCTTTTCTTTTCTCTTCCTCTCCTTTTCTTTCTCCCTCCTTTCCTTTCCTTCCTTCCTCTCTCTCCTCTTTCCTTTCCTTCCTCTCCTCTTCCTCTCCTTTCCTCCTCTTCCTCTCCTCCTCCCTTCCTTTCCTTCCTTTCCTTTCTCCTCCTCCTCTCTTCCCTCTCCTTCTCTTCCTCTCTCCTCTCCTCTTCACTTACCTTCCCTGGGGTGGCTTCTGTTGGTCTTCCGCCCGTTTGCTTACACCTGTCGCCGCCTGAAACGTAAACAGATCCACTTAAGACGCCTCTCCTTGCCCCTCGAGACGGCACAGACAGACGGAAGGAAGGAGAGACAGACAGGGAGACAGGGAGATGAAGAGATAGACAGTTAGACGGGCGGAAGGAAAGAATAAGAATGATGGATAAACGAGGAGATGAAGAGAGACAGACAGACAGATACACAGACAGACGGAAGGAAAGAAAAAGGACGAGAGATAGACAGGGAGATGAGAGAGAAGACAGACAGACAGAGAGACAGACACGTACATAATTTGTTAGACATAGACAGTGAGACAAATGGAGACAGGAAAACAGACATAGAGAGAGATAAAGAAAATGAAAAGCACAGAAAAGGAGAGGTAGACAGACTTAAAGACACAGACATCTAGACGAATACGAAGACACACACACACACACACACACACACACACACACACACACATACAAGGCACTCAGCTCGTTTAGGTTCGTTTTAATGCTGCCACTTATCATTACACACACACACACACACACACACACACACACACACACACACACGACATTCCCCAAGCACTACACACACACACGTAAATAAATATGTAAACAAAGCATGCATATTCCAAAGCATACATACTGAAGCTGCAACGCAAACACGCACGCAAACTCACAACTCAACACCCCCACAGTCTCCTTACTCTCCCCCTCCCCCTCCCTCTCCCCCTCGCTCCCACACACCTGCAGCGGGTCTTGGGGTCCGAAGATCTCGTTGACACACATGATGAGCAGCTCGATGGCCCGCGTCTGGTGCACCGTGTCGACCAGGGAGCTCAGTGACGCGGAGCCCTCGGCCGTCCGCAGCAGCGTCGGCCCGAACACAATGCCTGCCGCGAAGAGGAGAGAGACACATACATTAGTTAAAAGGTGAAAGACTGTAGGAAAGGTGAGAAGAGAAAGAGAGAGAGAGAGAAAGAGGGAGTATAGCATGTGAGGCGTAACGAAAGAGCCTAAAACAAGATATAAAGACACACCCACGCATTAGTTAAAAGGCAGAACGACGGACGGTGCAGGCAGGGTAGGAAGAGACGAGACAGTGTATAGCGTGTGGTGTAACTGACGTGTAGCCCAACTGAGACGAGGAACACGATGCCACGAACACAAAGAACAAGAGACAGAGACACACCCACACATTAGTTACAGGGAGAAAGACGGACAGTGTGGGAAAAAGGTCGGAAGAAAGGGTGTATCGCATCTAAGGAGAGACACAAGAACCAAGAACGAGAGATAGCCATCCATCCACGCATTAATTAAAAGGAGAAAGACGGACAGTGTGGGTAAAAAAGTTGAAAGAAAGGGTGTCTAGCATGTAAGGCGAGACACAAGATCCAAGAACGAGAGATAGTCACCCACCCACGTACCAGTTAAAAGGAGAAAGACGGACAGTACAGAAAAGGGTTGAAAGTGACTGTATAGCATATGTAGCGTGACTGTCGCGTAACTGAGGTCAGGAACACGATTCTTTCTAGTTTCCACCGCAAAGAACACCAAGAACAGGAGAAAAGGACACGCCTAAGCTAGAGGGAAGAGGATGGTGCGGGTAACAAAGGAGGAGACGATAGAATGCTTGGTATGACTGAACCGTAACTGAGAACAATGAGTAACAGAATCCTTGCCCCCACCACGGACGCCAAGAACAGGAAAAAAAGACACACCCAAGCTAGAGAGAGGAGGAAGATGGTGCGGGTAACAAAGGAGGAGACAGAGAAGAGAAGAGAGAAGAAAGGAGGGGAAAGGAGAGGAGAGCAGGAGAAAAAGGAAGGAAGAGGAAGACAAAGAGGAGAGAGGAGAGAAATGAAATGAAAGGAAAGGAAAAGAGAGAAAAGGAATGGAGAAGAGATATGAGAGGAAAAGACAGGAAATGAGGAGAGTAGAGAAGAAAAGAAAAGCAAAAAGAAAAGAAAGAAGAGGAGAGAAGAGAAAGAAAAGGAGAAAATGAGAGAAGGAAGAAGAGAGGAAGGAAAGGAGAGGAGAAGAGGAGGAGGAGGAATCGGTGTTAGGAAAGACAAAAAACAACAACATCGGAGAAGCTTAGTGAGAGTGAAACAGAATGACTGAACTGTAACTGGCTATAATGAGTAATAGGATGCTTGCCCTTACCACGAACCCCAAGAACAGGAGACAAGGACACACCCACGTCAATGTATGAAGGCGGGATGAAAGTGCTGCGTGGGCTGAATGACACTGGCTAATCTAATTTTCCTGTAATCTTTTTTTTTTACGGGATGGGAAGGAGCGACTGAAGGGCGAGAATAAAGAAGAAACAAACAGATAAGCTCCCACAAAATCCCTTACCCGAAAAACTAACCAGACAAAGATCTTAAGTGTGTGTGAGAAGTGAACGTAAAGAAAATGGCCTTGTTTTTTAAGTTCCCGGCAAGACTTACGTTACTAAAAAAAAAAGTGAGAAAAATAAACTGAGTGAGGAGTGAACGCAAAACAGGAAAAAAACTATGACCTTGATGTTTTTACGTTCAGACCAAGACTCAAGTTACTAGAAAAAAAATAAGAGAACAAAAGTGAGTGAGCAGTGAAGGCAAAAAAGAAAAATGACCTTGATGTTTTTACGTTCAGACCAAGACTCAAGTTACTAGAAAAAAAAAATAAGAGAACAAAAGTGAGTGAGCAGTGAGGGCAAAAAAGAAAAATGACCTTGGTGTTTTTACGTTCGTTACAAAAAAAAAGCAAAAAAAAAAAAAATATTAAAAAGTGGACGCAAAGAAAATTACATTGTTTTTCAGCTCACGGCAAGACGAAAGGTACTAAAAAAAAAAAAGAAGAAAGAAAAAAGAGTAAGGAGTGAGCCCAAATAAAATACCCATGTTTTAAATGCTCGGCAAGACATGTCACTAAGAATAAAGAATAAAAAAATGGAAGAATAAAAAAATAGAAGAAAGATAGAAGAAAAAATGCGTTCAGGCCAAGACTCAAGTTACTAGAAGAAAAAAAAGAAAAAAAAATAGTAAGAAGTGGACGGAAGAAAATTACATTGTTTTTTCAGCTCACGGAAAGACATGTTACTAAAAAAACAAAACAAAAAAAAAACAAGAAGGAAAAAAGTAAGGAGTGAACCCAAATAAAATAGCCATGTTTTTAAATTCAGGCAAGACCATTTCCATGTTACTAAGAATAAAGAATAAAAAAATAGGTGAAAAAACAATATTAGTCCAGTACACGTGTAGCAACTTCTGCCTCCTCTCCTCAAGCCCCGGAGCCAATGACACGTTCAGGCGAAGAGGAAGAAAGAAAATAGGAAGAAAAAGGCAGAATTTCCTCCTTTCTTCTCCTCAGTGTCTACTCCAGCCTCGGACTCACGTGACGTTGGGTTTTACTGTTCTCGGAGACGCAGTAAAGGCTGGTGCATTGGGGGGGAAGGGGGAGGGGAGGGGGAGGATATGTAGGGGAGGTGGGGGAGGGAGGAATGCATAGGGGAGGGGAGGGGGGGGATACCTAAGGGAGGTGGAGGAGGGAGGAATGCATAGGGTGGAGGGGGGGGATACCTAAGGGAGGTGGAGGAGGGAGGAATGCATAGGGGAGAGGAGGGGAGGAAACGTAGGGGAGGGGGGGAGGGAGGACTGCATAGGGGAAGGAGGGAGGAAACTCAGGGAAGGGGAGGGAAGGGGAGGAGAGCTATTCTGGCCTGCACTGAAATGGCTTTGGAGTTGGTAAAGGTTGGTTGGTTCATGAAGGGAAGGGAAGTATACATAGGGAGAGAAGAGAGGGGAAGGGAGGGGATAGGAAGAGAAGGGAAGGGGAGAGAGAGGAGGGAATGGAGGGGCATGTTTACGGAGGGGAAAGGATTGGAAGAAGGGATGCGAAGGGAGGGGGAGGAAGGGGGAGGGAGGGACAAAGGACATCAGCTGACTCACCGAGGTTGGGGGAAGGGATGAACTCATAGGAGAGGGGAGAAGGATGGTGGAGGAAGAAGGGGGAGGGGGAGATGGGAGGCGAAGGAAGGGGGAGGGGAAGGACGGGTGAGGGGAAGGAGGAAGGCAAAGGGAGGGGAAGGGAGAAAAGAAAGGGGAAGGAAGGGACACATATATGAATTTGCTAACTTACAGAGGTTGAGGGAAGAGAGGAAGGGAGGGAAAGAAGAGTGAGGGAAGAAGTGAGGGGAGGGAAGGGGAGAGGAAGGGACACACAAATGACCTCAGCTAACTCACCGAGGTTCGAGGGCGGCATGTTGTTCTGCTGTGAGTGCGCGGCGACCCTGTGGAGGTGGTGCATGAGGGAGGCGAGGCAGGCGAGGTGGTGGCGCGGCAGCCGGCCCACCAACTCCCGCAGCTCCTCGCCCGCCCGACCCGCGCCCTCCGCCCCCGTCCCCGCCCCACACTCCTTGGCAATCCTGTGGGGGGAGTAAGGCGGTGTTATATAGGGAGCTGTAGTGTTATATACATAGTGGTGGTGATATATACATAGTGTGGTGGTGCTAGATATGGATTAATGGTCTTATTCATATATCGGTGGCCTTTTACATAGTGTGGCGGTGTGCTGCATGGTGTGTGTGTTCCATAGTGTGGCGGTGTTATACATCGAGTGGTGGTGTGTTGCAGTGTGGGGATGCAGGAGTGGGTTCGCCATGCCTCTGCACCCCACGCCCATGCAGACTCACGACGGTATGTATTGAGTACTGTGCGTAATTCATCACGAATCGATCTCTGGGTACTGCCGGGACCTTCACACACCACCACCACCACCACCACCACCCTTCCTCAAGGGGAGACAGTAACAATTAT